>NC_046161.1:85290426-85590426 GCF_011064425.1 Rattus rattus | reverse complement strand
ATCTATGGGTATAACAATAAGTCACTAGGACTCAGTTTAATACTGTATTCATTTAGTAGAATATCAGACATAGGTTCTCTCTAGAGCCTGTGGCCTTTCTACCCACAGGTTTCATTTTGTGGAGCAGTCCTCAAACCCAATGAGAAAGTGGGTGGTTTGTCCCATAACATTCATGCCACTATTGAACCAACAGGCATGTCTTGCCAGTCTCGTTTTTACTGAACTTCATCAGCTGGGTGAGTCTGACATTACTCTTCTCCTCCAGGAGTGTGCACATGTCCTTTTAGTACTACGGAAGGTAGCCAGTGGAGAAGAAGTCTCCAGGTGAGTACCAGCCTGATTGCTCCATACTCTATGAAGAAGAGCATTCTATGTCCCATTGTATGCTGTCTCCAGCAATAAGGTCTCACAGCCAGTCCTCAAAGGGTAAGCAAGAGCAATGACAATGACCTTTAATATTTGGGAGGACCTATGGGACTTTACTGGCTGGCAATTCTAAAAGAAGTAGCCTACTGCAACTGGGATTTGTATTTGCTATTCTGTCTACAAGGAGCATTGTTGCCCTGTTTAGGGTTAATCCGTTTAAACTCTGTACTCTTTTAGAAAGCTTCTATTTAGCAGGTTTCCATGTTGTTGTTTTTTTTAAAGATCTTTAGTGTTATTTACCCTTCCACATACTCCCCACTCTGTGCTCTTACCTAGCTCCCCAATTTAATCTGCTCTATTTCCTTTTTAGCCTTTCTATCATTATGTTTTATCTATCCTCCTTTGAAAGCTTCCCCTCCCCCAGTGGCTCCTTGACCCTGTGGGCATTCTAAAGGTAATGCACTCACGTGAAGTTTCAAAAACATCTTTTACACTCTGCTCTTTTGATCTACATTCTTGACTCCATCTTTAACACTTCTTTAAAGGATTTCATTGCTGCTATTACATCTTTATTCCATAAGATCTTCCTTTTATTCCCCCATACATTTCTTTCATAGTGCTGAGCTAATATTTTTATGGCATGCCATGCTTCCAGTTTTCTTAAAGATACTAATTACTGTATTATAGGGTTTTTACTCTCTCCTTTATGCATTCCTTCTGAATCTCCCAAAGTATTTTTTCTCGTGTAGTTGTTTTTCTGTCTTCCTCTTGGGCTGGAGGCTTTTCCTTGAGATGTGTTCTTTCTGTTTTGTTTTGTTTGTTTGTTTTTATGTTTTTTTTCCCTCAAAAGACTAATAGTAGACACCCCTGAGTACTGTACACTTGAAGTTTCATTGGAGGATGATATGGTTGGAACTTTCTACTGAAAAAAAATTCAATACCTAAAATCTTAGATGTTTAACTTGATATTGTTAGATTTTTCCAGATATGTTTAAAGGATATTCTAGAAAGCAAATAGAGTAAAGAAAGTAAAATGAGGGTTGGAGAAAATTAAGATTTCTTTTGACATACAGTGGGCTTAGACTAGTTAATCTCTCTCTCTCTCTCTCTATGTGTGTGTCTGTGTGTGTGTGTGTCTGTGTGTGTGTGTGTCTGTGTGTGTGTGTGTGTGTGATGTTCTCTCATCTACTCGCTGTAGCATTTCAAGGTAAGAGAATCAGAGGTTGAGATAAGGAGAGAACCCTGGGAAATGTTATTACTTCTGAGAGGCAACCTGGAATCATCTGGCTCTGTCCTTCCATTATTACCCTGTTTCTATGGAGAGCCAGAAGTCAGTTCTGTAAGCAGAAAGTGGGTTGTGTTGCCGGGTCCTGCTGTTATTTGTTCTCTTGTGCTCACTGTGGCCGGGTTCTGTCTTCTACTTTTTGAAGCAAGAAGAGATTAATAAATACATTTATTCAATGCACCAACGGGAGACCCAATCGGGAACAAGAATGATTCACCTTGCAGGCTTGTGGGATACGAAAACTGGAAAAGTATACTTTGCAGGTCAACGTTTCGGTTTGCAGTTAAAACGCTTAAGAATCAGTTCCCATTTGCTTGACGCACCTGCATCTGATGCACTTGGTCACGTGTGGGCAGGAAATGGGTCAAGATGTAAGCTTGCCACAGGTAGCTGTAAACAGGAGGTACCCCGGAAGGAAGTGTGTCAGGATACATGCCTGTGCTTGGACCCGATGGGAAATATGGTAGCCATATGGGTGTTATAAGCCTTTGCAAAATGTGACTCAGTTGTCATTTTCTGGGAACCCTGGAATGGTTTTGTCCAGAATCCATCATCCTGGCCAGTATTTAGTTAAAGCTTCCTTCAAATTTGGCTCAAAACTTTGGGGAACTGTTCCTTCTCTTGGAAATACCAGGTTTGACATCTACTTTATTTGAAGTTCTCCAATGTGTTCTTCCTGTTAATAGGCTCCAAGTTCTGGAAATCATGCTTATTTGGTTTCTTTTATATATGCCTGAGGGGTTTTTGTTTGTTTGTTTTGTGTTTCATTTTTATTCTTTCTATTTTACTACATTTCATAGTGCTAATTTTGTTAAACGTTTTCTTTTTCCATTTATTTCACCTTTTTGTTTTTTTCATTATTTGCTTACCTTTTTGTAGACAGCATTCTGATTATGCATGTCAGGCTGGCCTTATGTAACAAACTCTGTCTTAGCCTCCTGCGTGCTAGAATTACAGGCATTTGCTAGTGTGCCTATCTCTAAATTAATCTTTTTAATTGATCCACAAATGCAGAAGACTCATCTATTTCATAATGGGCCACTATGAAACATTGATGCATAATGTTGAAAGCAGAACATGGGCAACGCTTTTCATCACAGTTCCTTTCCATTCTGCATCTGGTGATTTCAATTTAATAACTGTAGCAGATCTGCCTGTTATTGGCCATATCTTGCTTCTCCCATATGTGGACATTTCCTGGTGTTTTTTGTCATTTTTGGGAGTGAGCTTATTTCTTGAAGTTCACCAATAGGGGTGCCTGGATAAATTGCTTCCCCGGGGTTGGGTTGTCTGTGTTTTTCCAGTCTCCTAGGAACAGGAAGTATTTAATTAGAATTAAATCCTCCGTGTGAGCTTTGCTGGAACCCCTAGACACTCTGAGGAAGGCCTGGCCTGTGCTTATGAATTCTTTTTTTTTTTTTGGATATTTTTTAAACTTATGTTTCAAATGTTATCCTTTTTCCCCACCAAACCACCCACCCTTCCCACCTCCCCACCTTGACATTCCCCTACTTTTGGTTTTTTTTTTTTACACATAGGATACAAATTTGAAAATAACATTTTTTTTCTGTCTGTTTTACCCACTCCCTTTGTCTTTTTTTTTTTTTTTTTTTTTTTTTTTTTTGGAGGTTGTGAGGGGTTACAATGTTTTTTCTATCTTGATTGAAAAGTGAAATACTTTGGAAAACTCAGTTTTCCTCAAATATAGTTTTCCCTATTAGGTTCCTTGATTTAGAGTGGCTCTAGGTACTGTCTTTTATCCCTTTTATCCTGACAGGACTTGAAACAGTAAAGTTACAAACAGCATACATGCAGCACCCGTCTCTCTTTTAAACACTAGGTCACATCCACCTACTGCCCCCTTTCAGAGATTTGAAAGGAAACACTTGCTGTGGCTTTGCAGCTTTTCCTCCTTCCTGGAAGCTTCAAGCCCACTCCTGCTGAGGGTCAGACTCAAGGCAACCAAATCGTAACTCACTGTCTCTTCGGTTTTCTTCTGTGGCTCCTGGCATGTAAGCTAAGCCATGTGGTATGGAACCTTCTTCTTCTTCTGGAAGCTTCCAAGAACAAGAAATCCCTGGTGCTCTCTAGAAATAAAGACTTGATCTCTTTGGGACCCTACCTACTGTCTAGAGTGAGATATCACAGATCTCCTAATAAAACTCTTCTGACGGGAAAAAAATTAGATCGAACCTAACAGTTAATAGAGTATTAAAATCCAGGAATTTCTTTCTTAATGGTTTTAGTAAACATTCTTCTCTCTTAAAGATCAATCTTCCTTCCTATTTGGCTTCGTTTACAGCAGATCTCAGGAGTGCGAAGCAACTAAAGACAGCAACAATAATAAAAGTACTCCGACCTTTCATTGTTCTCGGATGCTGTCCTCTAAGATTCTTCTGTTCAATATTAAATCTTAACTATTCCCCAGGGAACCAATAATAGAAAAACCTTACATTTTACAGGCAGCCTTTCCTCTAAGGGTGCTTGCACTGATATTAGTCTTTGTATTTTCCCTGGCTGCCTCATCTCAACAAATTTAATTTAAAATCATTTTAAAACTCTGACTTAAAGCCTGTGGTTACTCCTTTAATAATCACTTTGTTTCTTGTATGTGTAAGCATCTCTAGTCTTCCTGCTGACTCAGTTTGTCCAGGTTACTTGTCGACTTGCTACGTGGGCACCAGTGGGCAATGTCTTCCTGATACATAAATCTAGATTCAGAGAACAACATCCGATCACCAATTATGAACTTTGGAGGCCCCACCATCATCCACACTAATCCTACGACATCTCAAATACAGCTGGGAGCAGCTAGACCCCAATCCCATGCTCAGAACTGCACATTCTTTCTCTCCCATGTGACTTTCTGACAAAAATCACTCCTGTGTGTGTGTTTTTATACAATCACAAAGACTGGAGTTTTAGGTTATAGATCTTCCACCTGCTACTCTAGCCTTGTGTTTATAACTCAGAGTCCATTCCACACCCCCTTACAGCTTCATCGTGGTCAGAGTTGCTAAGCAGGACATGCTATAACCTTGCCATTCTTCTTTCTCCAACAATTTTTTTCTCCAACGCTGTCCTCCTGATTTTCATTCTTTTTTTCTCCAACGCTGTCCTCCTGATCTTCAGACTGGAGGCAACTTTGAGTTATAAGCTTCTTCATATTTCTTGCCTTCCTTGATAACCCTGGCATGTAGGCTACATTATATAATGTGGAATCTACCTTCTTCTGGAAACCAAACCAGGCAAGAAATAGAAATTACTTTTGGTCTTCAGAAATGAAGGCTTTCTCTACCTCCAGGATTCGAACTTCCCCTGTGTGATCCTGTGGCTGTCTTGATCAAGGTCTTCTGAAGGCTACTTCATGAGCTTCTGAAAACCAAATACTATCATATCACAGGTAGGCATATTCCCTTTGATTGAACACAGCTTCAATTTACTGTTTACAATTCAGATTCCCGTTTCACTGTGTCTTCTCTGGTGGATTTTTAAAAATCACATCTTTTCTACCTTGTTGATGAGTTTAAATACATTTTTGTGAACTATCTAGCATTGTTGTGTGCTCTCAGTTAGAGGCTTGATCAGGGTCCTGACCATAGAAGTCTTATTCTGTTCAGTGGCTTCTCTTACAATAAGGGTCTGCACAATTCTTTGTTCTTCATGTTATTCCTTTCTTCCCACTGTCCAGAAAGAGAATCTGTGTTTCTATACAATCCAGTGATTCACATTGTAAGGTTCCTGAAATATAAGTCCCTAGCTCAGATCTTTTGATTTAGCCCCTACTAGTCTAGGGAACATTTAGTCCTCTTAAGAATGTCAAACAGGAAAAGGTTTTGTTTGATGTCATTGCTGGATAAGATATCTTTGAGCTTTTTTATTTTGCCTTCTTCATGTTAGCTAATCCCTTCTGAAAACTGGATTCATGTCCAAACAAGGCTCAGATAATTGTACCAGTTTCTTCATACAAACTCTACACCCTGTTGACTCTGTCGTCTTTCTGGCCCCCTTTCTTCACCATTTTTCTCAATTTTTTTTAGCAACACCCAAAAAGCCAATTAATTCTCTTAACCTTTTGTATTTTTATTCAAGTTTTCATCATTCCTTCCTTCATGAAACTGACTGGTGATGGTTTCTGAGTGACAAACTGGCTAAAGTTGTTTCTCAGTGATCAGAGATTAGCTCTAGGACCTCATAGCAAACACAACCTGGAAACAGTTAAAGCTGGCATATACAATGTAATGTTTGTAGCCCATGCCAACCCCCTCACAATTTAACATTTTAACTCTTGTATTTCTTACAAGATAAAATATTGTTCAGAGAATAATGACAAGAAACAAAAAACCTATCCAGTTTCCCTACAAATGCAGCGTTATTTTTTCTGAGTAGTATTTAAATATGATTGGCCAAATTCACAGATGCAAAGTGTCAACAGCTTTACAACATCGATTAAATTTCTTTCATTGATTTCTACTCACCTTCAAAGAGTTATTCCAACTTTGGCGAATGGTGTTCGAAATCACTGCTAATTTTACTTTGACATGCTCAGTCTAATCTTCTGCTACTTGGATTCTAAGTCTCAATAACATTAAACTGTGTACAATTCCTTACATCTGTGGGAAATTCCACATAACTGCATGCCTATGATTAGTGTTCCCATGCACGTCTTTGCAAACCTTGGCAAGAGGCTCCTTAGTCGTGTGAAGCCATTGTAAAGAATGCCCAAGTCTGCCGTTTCTCACTCTGCATTATAATATTTGACTAAGCTCTTTGTTCATCTTTTAGGCCAGAAACTACACAAACACTGGCTTTTCTCTTTAGCTTTTAGGTATAAGTTCCTGACATATAGGAGACACTCAATAAATTCTGAATTTATGAATGAATGAATTTATTGGAAAGCTTGGAACAGAACTCTGTCTCCAGACTTCCTTTTCATTTTGTTTTTTGCTGTGTAATATGAACCAAATTTAATAAAACCAATCACTTTTTATAGGAATGCCTTCCATGTCGTAGTAAGTTTAAAGCTCTCTTGGAAACTTCTGATCTCATAATATCATAACCACAGGGCTGGAAGGGAGCCTAGAGGGTATTTAATCCCCTCTTCCAACCACAGTGTGAGTTGCCACATACTTCTCTGCCATGTATGTTCCCAGATTGTATTCAAAACACTTCAGGGATTGTGATAATGAGGAAACCACAGGGCCAGTTCTTGCTATCATTTAAGTTATGGCCACAGAAAAGGTCTCCTTTTATGGCAAACATAACTCTTTCTCTCTTTGAGCTTCTTTCCCAAGCCTTAGTAAAATCCCAGTAGGATGCATTTAATGTTCTGTCAATAAAACAACTGTTCAAGAATTTGAAGATAGTCCATGCTTAGCGCTGGTCTCTACCATTTCAGCTTATAGAATATGAACTCTTTTGAGATTCCTCAGGTGGCATTTATAGGCCTCTCACTAGTCCTTTTCCCCACACCTCTATGTTCTGTCTCCATAGCAAAGCTAATAAGAGATTGAAGCCCTTTCATCATTTAATTTAAACGTAACTGAGCTTAGCTTCAACATTACTATTTCTAAGTATCTTAACTAAACATATGACTTTGCTTTCTTACCTGTATTACTCTCTTAGAAAACTAATGACCTGTAATAAAAATTTACACAGAGAGTTGAAAGTTGATTCAATTGTGAAGAGTGCTTGTTACTCTTTCGAAGGATCAGGTTCTGTTCCTAGTATGCCAACAATACCTCACAACAGTTTGAAATTCTATTCCATTGATCTACCTGTCTGTCTCTGTACCAATACCATTCAGTTTTTATCACTATTACTCTGTAATACAGTTTGAGGTCAGGTATGGTGATTCCCCTAGAAGTTCTTTTATGGTCGAGGATGGTTTTCACTATCCTGGTTTTTTGTTATTACAAATGAATTTGTAAATTGCTCTTTCTAACTCTATAAAGAATTGAGTGGGAATTTTGATGTGGATTACTGTAGATTGTTTTCTTCAAGATGGCCATTTTATTAAATTAATCCTGCCAATCCATGAGCATGGGAGATACTTTCATCTTCTAAGATCTTCTTCAATTTCTTTCTTCAGAGACTTGAAGTTCTTGTCATAAAGATCTTTCACTTGCTTGGTTAGAGTCACACTGAGGTATTTTATATTATTTGTGACTGAACCCAGACACCTATAGCCACTTGATCTTTGACAAAGGAGCCAAAACCATCCAATGGAAAAAAGATAGCACTTTCAGCAAATGGTGCTGAATCAACTGGAGTTCAGCTTGTAGAATAATGCAAACTGATAAATTCTTTTTGTTTTTTTCAAACTGATAAATTCTTATCGCCATATACATAGCTCAAGTCTAGTTGATCAAGGGCTTCCACATAAAACCAGATACACTCAAACTAATAGAAGAATAAGTGAAGAAGAGTCTCGAACACATGGGCATTGGGAAAATTTCCTAAACAGAAAATTAATGGCTTATGCTCTAAGATCCAGAATGGATAAATGGGACTTCAAAAAGTTCAAAGCTTCTGTAAGGCAAAAGATACTGTCATTGGGACAAAATTGGGGAAAGATCTTTACCAATCCTACATCTGATAGAGGGCTAATATCCAATACATACAGAAAAGTCAAGAAGTTAGACTCCAGAGAATTAAATAACCCTATTAAAAATGGGGTACAGAGCTAATCAAATAATTCTCAACTGAGGAATATCGAATGGCTGAGAAGTATCTAAAGAAATGTTCAACATACTTAGTTATCAGGAAAATGCAAATCAAAATGAGATTATACCTCACACCAGTTGGAAGGGCTAAGATAAAAAAACTCAGATGACAAGAGATGCTGGCGAGGATGTGGGGAAAGAAGAACACTCCTCTATTGTTGGTGGGATTGCAAGTTGGTACAACTACTCTGGATATCAGTCTGGAGGTTCCTCAGAAAATTGGACATATTAGTATCTGAGGACCCAGCTATGCCACTCCTGGGCATATACCCAAATGATTCTCTAACGTACAACAAAGGCACATGCTCCACTATATTCATGGCAGCCTTATTTAAAATAGCCAGAAGCTAGAAAGAACCTAGATGCCCTTCAACAGAGAAATGGATACAGAAAATGTGGTATATCTACACAATGGAATACTGCTCAGCTATTAAAATCAATGACTTCATGAAATTCATAGGCAAATGGATGGAACTGGAAAATATCATCCTGAGTGAGGTAACCCAATAACAATAAACACACATGGTATGTACTTACTGATAAGTGGATATTAGCCCAAAAGCTTGGATTACCCAAAATTTAACCTACATACCAACTGAAGCTGAGCAAAGTGTGTATGCTTCAGTTCTTCTTAGCAGGGGAGCAAAAATAATCATAGGAGGAGATATGGAGACAAAGTTTGGAGCAGAGTCTGAAGGAATGGCCATTCAGGCCTGCCCCACCTAGGGATCCAAGGATACAATATTGCTGATGCCAAGATGTGCATGCTGACAAGAGCCTGATATAGCTGTCTCCTGAGAGTCTCTCCCAGAGCATGACAAATACAGAGGGGAATCATTGCACTGCGAGTGGGGTCCCCAGTGGAGGAGTTAGAGAAAGGGTTGAATGAAGTGAAGGGGTTTGCAACCCCCATAAGAACAACAATACCAACCAACCAGAGCTCCCAGGGACTAAACCACTATCCAAAGAATACACATTGACAGAACCATGGCTCCAGCTGCATATGTAGCAGAGGATGGACTCTTTGGGCACCAATGGGAGGAGAAGCCCTTGGTCCTGCCAAGGCTGGACCCCCCCACACCCCTAATGTAGTGGAATGTCAGGTCAGGGAGTAGGTAGGTGAGTCGGGGAACACCTTCATAGAAGAAAAGGGAGGGGCGATGGGATAGGGATTTTATGGACTGGAAACCAGGAAAGGGGATAAAATTTGGAGTGTAAAATTAAAAATTCCAATAAAAAATTGTTTTCACTATCCTGGGTATTTTGCCTTTCCAAATGAATTGAGAATTGTTCTTTCCATGTCTTTGAAGAATTGTGCTAGGATATTGATGGGAATTGCATTGAATCTGTAGATTGCCTTTGATAGGATGGCCATTTTTACTATGCTAATTCTGCCAATCCATGAGCATGGGAGATCTGTCCACTTTCTGAGTTCTTTGATTTCTTTCTTGAGAGGCTTGAAGTTATTGCCATATAGATCTTTTACTTATTTTGGTTACCTCAAGATATTTTATATTATTTGTGGATATTGTGAAAGAAGTTGTTTCTATTTCTAGTTTTATAATTTCATACTGTTTATACTTGTCAACAATAAATATTAACTTTTTACATGTCAGCATTTTTCTAAAAGTTAAATTAATTCAAATACTATTGCCACAGTTGTTTAAATAAAATTTACAAAGTCTTTCCAAATTTATCCCCAGAAATTTATAATGATAATATTAATATTCTATCTTACAAATAAAACATCCTTTAAAAAGCCCATCTGTTAAAATGAAAAAGTTAATATGACACCCAGAGATAGCTGGACTCCCAGGATGTCTGTCATAACCAGGCTCACAGGTAAGAGCCCTCCTCTCCAATAACTGGCTTAACTGAGACCTCCATTCTGCCCAGCAGAGACAGGACCTGCTGGAGACACATTTTCCTTCAGGTACACAACTGCACGTGAGGGGCAGACCAGGTGCTTCAGTACCACCCCCATGCCCACACTGAGGTAGAAATAGAAGAGAGTGAATACTCCTAGTTCAAAGGGCCAGAAAATAACTTGAACAAAATCATAGACTAAAACTTTTCTAACCTAAAAGAACAAGATGGCCACACATGTACAAGAAGCCTACCGGATACGAAATAGATTGGATCAGAAAAGAAATTCATATAGTCATATAATAATCTAAACACTAAATACACAGAGCAAAATAAGAATGTTAAAAGCAATAAAAAGTCTCAAGTAACATATAAAGGCAAACACATCAGAGTTATACCCACCTCTCAACAGAGACTTTAAAATCTAGAATATCTTGGACAAATGTCATGCAGACCCCAAGAGAACACAAATACCAGCTCAGATTACTATACCCAGCACAACTCTCAATAACCATAGATGAAGAAACCACGATATTCCATGACAAAACTAAATTTAAAAAAATCTTTCCACTAATTCAGCCCTAAAGAGGATAATAGAAGGAAAATTCCAATATAAGGAGGGAAAGTACACGCAAGGAAAACCAAGAAATTAATCATCTCACAATAAATCCAAAAGTTGAGAACCACACAAACATAATATCACCTCTAACAACATTAATAACAGGAACCAACAATCATTTGTCTTTAATATCTCTGATTATCATTGAACTCAATTCACCAACAAAAAGACATAAGCTAACAGTCTAGATACGTAAACAGGACCCAGCACTTTGCTGCATACAGTGACAAAGACAGACAGTCCCTTGGACTAAAAGGCTGGGAAAAATTTACTAGTCCCAAGAAACAACCTGGAATGGCCATTCTAATATCTAATAAAATAGACATTCAACCAAAAGTTATCAAAAGAAATGAGAAAGGAAACTTCATATTCATCAAAAGAAAAATTCACCAAGATGAACTCTCAATTCAAAACATCTGTACCCCAAATGCAAGGGCACCAGCATTTGTAAAAGAAAAGTTACTAAAGCTCAAAACACATATTCCCTCATAAAATAATAGTGGGAGACTTCAATACTCAACCACTGGATCGATTATGGAAACAGAAACTAAACAGAGACACAGTGAAACTAACTGAAGTTATAAACAGAAAAGATTTAACAGATACATATAGAACATTTCACCCTAAAACAAAATAATATATCTTCTCAGCAGCTCATGGTACCTTCTCCAAAACTGACCATATAATTGATCACAAACCAAACCTCAACAGATACAGGAAGATTGAAATAATCTCATTCACTCTCTCAGACCACCACAGACTAAGGCTGGTCTTTAACAACAACAAAACAACAGAAAACCCACATACATATAAATGGTTTACAACTCTCTACTCAATGATAACTTGTCAGGGAAGAAATAAAGGAAGAAATTTAAAACTTCCTGGAATTCAATGAAAATGATGACATAGCACACCCAGACGTATGGAACACAATGAAAGCAATGTTACGAGGAAATTTCACAGCACAGAGGTGCCCTCATAAAAAAATCAGAGAGATCCTACACTAGCAACTTCCCATCACATCTGAAAGCTCTAGAACAAAAGAAAGAAACCCCACAAAAGTAGACAGCAGGAAACAATTAAACTCTTGGCTGAAATCAATGAATTAGAAAGAAAGAGAACTTCACAAAGAATCAGCAAAACTAAGCAGTAGTACTTTGAGAAAACCATAAGATAGATAAACCCTTAGCCAAACTAACTAAAGAGCATAGAAATTAAAGGAATCAGAAATGAATAGGGAGACATAAACAGGAAATTTAAAAACTCATCAGATCCTACTACAAAAGCTTATAGTCAACAAAACTGGCAAACCTAGATGAAATGAATGATTTTTTTTAAGGCAGAAACCAGGTACCAAAGTTAAATCAGGCTCAGATAAACTATCTAAATAGTCTGATAACTCCTGAGCAAATGAAGCAGTCATTAAAAGTCCCCCAACCCAAAAGAGGCCAGGGTCAGATGGTTTTAGTGCAGAATTCTATCAGACTTTCAAAGAAGACCTAGTATCAAATACTCTCAAACTACTCCACAAAATAGAAGCAGAGGAATATTACCTAATTCATTCTATGAAGCCACTGTTATGCTGATGCCCAAACATGCAAAGACCCAAGAAAGAAAGAGAGCTTTAGACCAATTTCCCTTATCAATATTGATGCAAAAATAAAATTCTCACAAACTAAATCTAAGAACCCAGCAAAATTATCATTCATGATGATCAAGGAGGCTTCACCTTAGGTATGCAGGGATAGTTCAATATGCAGAAATCCATCAATATAATCCACTATGTAAACAAACTCAAGGAAGAAAATCTCATGATCATCTTATCAGATGCTGAGAAAGGCTTTGACAAAATATAGCATTCCTTCATGCTAAAAGTCATGGAAAGATCAGGAATTCAAGGCACAGACCTAAACATAGTAAAGGCAATATGCAACAAACAGCCAACACCAAATTAAATTGAGAGAAGCTTGGAGCAATCCTATTAAAATCAGGCACAAGACAAGGCTGACCATTCCCTATTTATTCAATATAGCACTCAAAGTTCTAGCCACAGCAATTAGACAACAAAAGAAGGGCAAATTTGTCTAAATTGGAAAGGAAGAGTTATGATATCACTATTTGAAGATGATATGATAGTATACATAAGCAACCCCAAAATTCTACCAGAGAACTCCTACAGCTGTAAAAATGGCCATCTTACCAAAAGCAATCTACAGATTCTATACAATTCCCATCAAATTTTCAACTCAATTCTTCACAGATATAGAAAGAGCAATTCTCATCTTTATCTGGAATAATAAAAAACCCAGGATAGCAAAAAACATTTTCACCAATAAAAGAACTTTTGAGGGAATCACCATCCCTAACCTCCAGCAGATTTATAGAGCAATAGTGATTAAAACTGTATAGTATTGGTACAGAGACAGACAGGTAGATAGGTGGAATAGAATTAAGGACAAAGTAATAAATCCACATACCCATTGTCACTTGATCTTTGACCAAGAATCTAAAACCATACAGTGGAAAAAAGAAACCATTTTCAACAAATGGTCCTGGTCTAACTGGCAGTCTGCCTGTATACAAATGCAAATTTGTTCATTTTTATCTTCTTCTAGAAAGCTCAAGTTCAAGTGGATCAAGGACCTCTACACAAAACCAGATAGAAGAGAAATTGGGAAATTTTCTCCTGTGCAGATATGTTCGAGACAGTTCCTCAGAAAATTGGAAAAATTTCTACCTGAAGACCCAGCTATACTATTCTTGAACATATACCCAAAAGATGCTCCAACATACCACAAGGACACTTGCTCCACTATGTCCATAGCAGCCTTGTTTATAATAGTCAGAAGCTGGAAATGATCCAGATTTTCCTCCGTGGAAGAATGGATACAGAAAATGTACATTTACACAACAGAATACTACAGTTACTAAAAACAATTTCACAAATTTTGTAGGCTAATGGATGGAACTAGAAAATGTCATCCTGAGTGAGGACATAACGGTATATACTTACTGATAAGTAGTTACTAGCCCAAAAGCTCAGATTACCCAGGATACAACCCACAGACCATAGGAAGTTAAAAAAAGGAAGGCCAAAGAGTGGATGTTTCAATCTCACTTAGAAGGGGCAACTAAATAATCATGGGAGGCTGAGGGAGGGAGGGGAACCAGGGTAGGAGAGGTGAGGGAGAGGGAAAAAGGTAGGGTAGGATCAGGTGTGAAAAGAGACAGGAGAGAAGTACAGAGGGCAAGGAGAATGAATAGAAATATGTAGCAGTGGGAGGGTAGGGAATGGGGGGGCACTAGAAAGTCCCAGAGGCCAGGGATGCAATAGGCTTCCTGGACCTAAGTGATGACACTAGCAGAAATATCCAACAAAGGGAGCTAGAACCAGAAGAGACCACCTCCAGCAGATATACATGGCCTCCAGTTGAGTGATTGGGCCACCCACCTATTTCAAAATCTTTAACCCAGAATTGTTCCTGTCTAAAGAAATGCAGTGACAAAATAATTAAGCTGAGATTGAAGAAAAGGCCACCCAGAGACTGCCCACCTTGGGATCCATCCCATCTGCAAAAACCAAACCCTAACACTATTGCTGATGCCAAGAAATGCATGTGGACAGGAGCCTGATATAGCTGTCTCCCAAGAGGCTTGGCCAGCACCTGACTAAAACAGATAGAGATAATCACAAACAACCATTGGACTGAGCCTAGGGACCCCAATGGAAGAGTTGGGGAAAGGTCTAAAGGAGCGGAAGGGGATTGCAACCCCATAGGAAGAACAACAATATCAAGTAACTGGACCCCTCAGAGCTCCCAGAGTCTAAACCATCAAGCAAAGAGTACACATGAGTGGGTTCATGACTCCTGCTACATATGTAGCAGAGAATTGCCTTATCTGACATCAATAGGAAGAGAGGCACTTGGTCCTGTGGAGGCTTTTGCCCTAAAGAAGGGAGATGCTGGAGGGGTGAGTCCAGAATGGGTGGGTGGGAGTGGATCGCCCTCTTAGAGGCAAAGTGGAAGGGATAGGGTGGGGTAGGATTTGCAGGGGGGGAGACAAGAAAGGGAGATGATATTTTAAATGTAAATAAACAATTAATAAAAAGGAAAAAAATCCCCAAAGTTAATATGAGGCAAACTTTGGCCTAAAATTCAGTTTCATATGATAAAATCTTTCTGAAGACATCAGCTTACAGGCAAGGACATTAGCAACATAGATGTTCACCATGATAACTGACTTGTAATAGAGATGTTGGTGAGGATGGAAAAAAGAAAACTCACTGGGCCCCACCCTTATTCGTCCAATGAATGTCGAGAGATGAATCAGGCTCTCTCAGTCATGGGCCCCTGAATTGTTATCCTATACAAAGTGGACAGCCCTGGGATCATATATGTACAAATAACAAAAGATGAATTAAGCAGGTAGTTTTATAAATGTATCCATACATAAGTGTATATATCTATATCTATCTATCTACCTATCTATATCTATCTATCTATCTATCTATCTATCTATCTATCTATCTATCTATCTATACATGTGTGTGTTCATATATTCAAATACATGTTTGTGTATAGCAATAATAATCAAAGCAAAGGAAATTAACAGAGGCAGAGGCATGGGAAGAGTTGGAGGGCATTAAAAGGGACTGGTGGGAGGAAAGAGAAGGGGAAAGTGATGAATTATACTTTAATTTAAAATGTAAAAAAAATAAAAGAAAGTCTAGTTCACAAAATAGTCATTTTGATAAATTGTCAGACGATGTTCTATTTACATATCAAACATTGTTGAATTTGATTTGCTAGTATTTTGTTTAAATATTTAAAGTATTTAAGGTAAAAACAGTTTTGCTAGCAAGCTTGAGACAGAGATATGTGGATACCAGTATCAACAAAGTCAAGGATCTAAAAACATTTCCTAATGCCACATTCTCCGTAATTGGGAAAACCCTCCGATGGAGATTGAGATGGATCCATTCTTGTCTGAGGAAGCCTGGCATAGCCATATGTCTAGTGGGACCAACAACTATAAAACCAGCACAGCCGCTCGATGATCAAGCAAAACTGAGCCAAATGATGCAGTCCTGTGGCGCTGTCCTCCTCTCTTGGTTTGATCTCTGTCCACATGTTGCATGCCTGGGGAACTTTTAATATTTGTTCAACTTGGGATACTGGATTGATGGGAAATTTCTTATGAATCATTTATTCCTTCTCTTAGCAATACTGTTTCTAAGCTTCGCCAGGAAGTCCTGAGCATACTACCTCTCCTGCCATTAGGGAGATACTATTTTTTTATTGGATATATTTTATTTACATTTCAAATGTTATCCCCTTTCCTGGTTTTTTGTCTATAAATCCCCTATCAATCCTCTCTCCCCCTTCTTCTATGAGGATGTCCCCCCAACCACCTACCTCTTCCTGCCTTCCCACCCTATCATTTCCCTATACTGTGGAGGAGGGGTCCAGCCTTGGCAGGACCAAGGGCTTCTTCTCCCATTGGTGCCCAACAAGGCCATCCTCTGTTACATATGCAGCTGGAGCCATGAATCTGTCCATGTGGTTTAGTGGCTGGGAGCTCTGGTTGGTTGGCATTGTTGCTCATATGGGGTTGCAAGCCCCTTCAGCTCTTTCAATCCTTTTTCTAATTACTCCAATGAGGACCCCGTTCTCAGTTGAATCTGGTCCTAGTTGAAGATCTCCCTTATCCCCTGAAGGTTGTGACTCAAATAAAGATGACAGAGATCTCCTTATGAGACTCTGACTCCAAGATATTCTTGGAACATCTGCCCTCTACTTACTCAAGAACAAGATAATCGGGAAAAAGTAAACTTAAACAGGTACAAGATTCAGTGGTCTAGAGAAGTTGGTAGCAAGTCAAATTAAAAAAAAAACTTTTTCTACTATACACTCAGGTAAATTATGTGGTCTGTAAGTCTGGGGGCTGCATATCATTAGCCTCCCCAGGAAAAGGTAGAGCAACAAAGTTAGGTTGACTGATGCTATCTCTGCCCTAAACAGGGGCTTATACTGACAGACAATGAAGGATGTAGAAAAATTATAAAAGTATGAAGTATAAATATGTCCCCTTAGAAAAGTTAGCTTATGCAGTGTCACTGTGGTATCCTTTTTATGACTGGGGAACAGAAGAATGCCAACATTAGACATATACGTTCTACAGAGATAAAAAATATAAGGATAAATTGGCAGAAATCGAGTAATAACTGCAGCAGCTTTGGCCTGAAGAATTTTTTCCTGGGCCTAATGATAATTATCTCTCTGATCATACAGAGTTAACAATACATTGCTTGGGACATGAAAACTCACCCCAGGCTTGTTGGAGATTTTCCTTCTGTCTAATGCCCTTGAAACCACAAGGACTATCAGCCTGAGAGTGGGCTGTCGTGCTTTGGCAAAATATACCTCCAGATTCTTAAAAATTGTGTTATGGGATTGATGGGGGAAAATGATTGTGAATGATAACTCTGTTCTGTCACTGTTTACCAGTGATAACTAAACTTATGACCAAGAGGAAGTTAAAACATTTGTCCAGGGACAAAGATAATACAAATAATACGGTCTATGTTCTGGAACAACATGACTCTATCCCTGCCTACTGAGGTCTGTATAAATAAAGAAGCAACCGGACTGCTGGTCAGTCAAACTGCAAGATTCCCCACTACCACGCCACATACCACCGTTCCTGACTCCTTCCTTCATCCCTAACTCCTTATCTTCTATGTGCAACCTGGCCATTGCCAGAGAGGGCCTCTGGCAGAAGCTCTTGTGGAATAGTTCAGTTTCTGCTGGTCTTCTTTGTAATGAGTCATCCTCCGCCAATATCAATAAGTGTCACATCATCACATCGATGTAATGTGAATATTAAGGGGAAAATATCAGACATTTTTGTCTTTAAATTTAAAGGAGTTTGTTTTTCGCTAACAATCTAAAAGTCTCTTAGGGATTACCTGGACCTGTAGGATGACTGTCTTCTGTCCATGAAGGCTTGCAGGTTTCTATTCTGACTGATAATATTCTTTCCCTGCCAGGGCTGTGGAATGCTTTTGAGTCCCACTGAGAGGCTCAGCTCACCTCTACTTGATGCCAGCCAGGTTAGTGGTGAAATTTGGAATATTCTTTTGGAATATTATGCTTTTCTATTTATGCAGTTGGGTCATCCCAAAACATTAGATACCTTCAAATACCTCATGAAATATTGCACAGGGTGAATGACAGATCTAAAGAAAAAATCAGCTAGTCTCAAACAAATGTTTTAACTTTTTCACAAACTTTTGGGTGAACTTGAAAAAATGTGAAGAAATGATTTTGGTTTTCTATGATTCAGTTTGGAATGTTACAAACTTTACTGGACTCTGTTGAAATTCTCAGAACACATATTATATAAGAAAAACCCATAAAACTAATATGAACAGATAACTACCGATTTGAAAGCATATTTTTTATTATTAATGACATATTTTTCCTATTTTGCTAATACCAAAAGTAAAGAAATTTAACCTGACCAACTGATTAAAGAAATAAAATTGTGGTGTTCTACTTCAGAATATATGGTCACTGAATATTATGAGAAAAGATCTAACTTAATTTTAATATTAAATCCACAATGAAAGCACGATTCATGCATATACTACATGAGAATTTAGAAGGCTGATGGGCTATAGAATGACAACAGTGTTTACATCCTGTAGTGTATGTGATTACAACATATGTAACCATGAGTTAACTGTAGTTTCCTTGGAAACAGAAATGACTGAAATAATTCATTACACTGTATTAACCTGAGGCAATTGAGCTAATAAATCATCTCCCTCTTACATTTTTTCTTGTCTTCCAGGGCCTTTCATTGTCTCTCATAAGTTGTCAGACTTCACTGTGTATTCCTGTAATTCATGGTTAATGACTTGCTTCTCAGTGGTGGATTTGACATCTCTTTATTCCCTACCTGCTTGTTGATTTTATCATATTCCTTCCAATCTCTCTCACTGTCTCTCTGTCTTTCTCTGTCTCTCTCTCTCTCTCTCTGTGACTGACTCTTTGTCTCTCTGTCTCTCTCTGTCTCTCTCTGTGACTGACTCTTTGTCTGTCTCTCTGTCGCTCTGTCTGTCTCTCTGTCTCTCTGTCTGTCTCTGTCTGTCTCTCTGTCTCTGTCTGTCTCTCTGTCTCTGTCTGTCTCTCTGTCTCTGTCTGTCTCTCTGTCTCTGTCTGTCTCTGTCTGTCTGTCTCTGTCTGTCTGTCTCTGTCTGTCTGTCTCTGTCTGTCTGTCTCTCTCTGTATGTCTCTGTTTCTCTGTCTCTGTCTCTCTCTCTCTGTGCGTGTGTGTGTGCGTGTGTGTGTGCGTGTGCGTGTGTGTGTGTGTGTGTGTGTGTGTGTGTGTGTGTTAGGCAAATGCTCTCTCATTGAACTTTAATTCTTCATCATGTTATTATTATATATTTTTATTTCTCTTTGTTTTCTGAAAGATTCCACTAGGTTTTCCAACTTAGCCTTGAATTCATTCTGAAGGCTTTGAACTTACTTCCTTTCTATGGTTACAAATAGCTGTGATTAGAGGATAGCCCGGCCAGACTAAACTTGTACAACCAAGCTGAAATATTTGTTTCACAGGAACATTTTAAATGATTGACTCCAAGATCTCCTCTATCTTTATGTGTAAATTTGACAGAGCAAGAAAAGGAAATTTAAAGTATAAAACCTCAGGAGGAAAAAAACTAATGATTTCACCATATCATAATCAGGAGACTGTAATCTAGATTCTGGCATTATTGTGATCTTTCTTAGATTATCTGTTCATCCACATTATGCTAAGAAACCATGTTGTAAACTTTTTGCCACCACAGAGTCTCTCCATCATACCTTTCATGTTATGATAGGTAACATTTCGAATCACGAACAACAAGAAACTTTTTTTTTCTCTATTGGATTATTTCCATGAGGTATTTCGTCATAGTGTTGAGAAAAGCATTACAGAATACTGGTAATTATAGTGATGTTGTTTCTCTGATTAATCTAACCTGGGTGAGGTTATATATAAAGGTAACTGACTTTCTGACTTGGTCTAGAAATTTTCAAGACAGCAGCACTTCCAGGCTGTATTGTCATCATTGTCCACTCTGTTTAGCTATATTTACACTGAGAAAGTGGAAGTAACAAAATATAAGAATCTGTAAGTTGTGCGGTTTGTTGAGAGAAGGAGCAGCCTTGACAAATGCTGACAAAGCAGCTGTAATTGATAAAGAAATTATCACCGAAAGAGTCTCTTTAAACTCAGAAAATAAGAAGGATGCTTTTGAGGGAACACCCCACCTATTGATGGCTCTAGGGCATAATAACACAAATATATTTGAAAATCTTTCCTTTAAAAAGACGATGTTAGGGAAGATGGAGTTATAGGGGACCATTCTGGAAGATGATAGACTAGGGAAATGATTCCTCAGCTCTCAAAGACATGGCACTCGTAGATCAATATAGACGTGGTCCAAGGGAGTTTTGGTCAATTTTGAGTTGGAAACAGAATCTACATTGCTCACATGGCACTGGTTTTACTGGAATGTGGAACAAGGATGATAACACCACAATGGCTAATGCTAAGTTGTATTTTCTGCACAGATCCTTTGAGAAGACTGTTAACAAAATTGTAAAAGTGACATCTAAGTTAAGAAGGTGAACCGAGAATGTTGGAAATACAAGGATCTTTCTTCATCTGCTCAGGGGAGATAAAAAGGGTGAGTGGAACCACTGTAAGAAAATGTTCTTATCTGCTAAAGATGAAAGGGTTGTAGCATTAAGTTCTCTCACTCTCACTGGAGCTGAAACTCAGATGAATCCACCAAATACCAGGAATTTTGGGTATGAAACAACAGAGACTGGTATTTGTCTTAAAGGGTTTCAATCTTACTCTGCCCTAGTCCTTTGGCTTTTCTTCCATTCTCTCCTTTAGAATGGGAATGTTCGTTCACTGCATGTAGTATATTCAAAATATATTACTTACTATAATCAATCTTATGAAGGCTCACAGCTAAGACTTTGCACCAATTCTCAGAAGAGACTGTGGACTTTAGAGCAGTGTTAACACTGGTAAGACAAGAATGACTCTTGAAGTTACAATGGATGGATTTTTAAATTTAAGATGAACATGCTATCTGGCAAGGGCAATGACAAAATGTTAGTCTCAGTCTAAAGTGTCATCGACTTGAACATTTCATCTCTGTCATGGCTAATCCTGATTATCATCTTGGGTAAATGTAGAGAAGGTAATGTGCACTCCTGTGTGCACATCTGTGAGGACATTTTCAGAGAGATTTTACTGAGAATGGAAAATCTTCTCTCCAAGTGGTCAGCAGCTTCCCATGAGCTGTGCCTTTTGATTAAATGAAAGGGGAGAAAGTCTGCAGAACGCTAGCATCATCATCTCTCCCCTCCATGACTGTCTATGCAATGGGCTGAGTTACCTTAGGCTCAGACAAGCACAGCTACAACCATGCTCACAGGGCGAAATTAACCCTTCCTTCATTTTAAGTTTAGTTTTTCAGTTATTTTGTCAAAACAGTGAAATAAGTAACTAATACATAGAAGTAGTAGCAGAACGGGGTGGGGGAGGTCATGGCTGTGACAATTTGCTCATATAGTTTGTGTGTCCTTGGATCTGTTGTGGATAGAAATTTTCAGAATTTAGAGCTAAAGACAAGTCAACTACGCAATATTGCAAGAAAATATTAATGGGACATTCTTGTGGGTATGTGGATGACCAACATCCTGATAGACAATCAGGCAGTAAAGACGATACTCATGAGGTTTCAGAGGTGAATGATGTTACTTGGAAATGGAATGGAGTTCATTTGTGCTATGTTCTAACAAAAAATGTCTTCTTTCTGCTAGAATCCTGAAAACATGAGTGAAGCTGAATTCAGAAATGGTGAACAAGGAATTTCAAGACAGTTTATCATCTGAGATGAGGCTTAGCTAAAGCTGGCTGTCCTTAAGTGACAGTCAGTGTATAGATGCTGTGCAGTTTGGTATGGAGAGGACCATTAACACTTTTAAAATTGCAGAACAGGCAAGTGCTGTAAAGGCAGCTAGCTATAAGTGTTAGCTAGATTAGTACCATTAAAGAGAAACTTCATTCCCTCCACCAGGATAATAGGAAAAGTACCCTGAGGGTAAGAACCTAGATCTCAAAGCCTCCAACTTCTGAAAGCACAAATTCAGTTGAAAGGAGAATGGTAGAACTGAGGATGCCTGTGAAAGGATTCTGTTAGAAAGCAACCACATGGGGAAGTGATCTCTCACAGATAGTCACCATGGCTTACAGAGACCACTGAAGTCATGGTGGTCTCAGAGACCATCTTGCAAGGTATCCCAGGAACTGTTCTGTAGCATTAAACTTTGAATTGAAGCCTTCTCTCCACATTGAATATTTCCTTGATGGTTGGGGGATAATCCTTAAGTAATAAATAGTCAAATGTTCAGGAGAATGTCACTTCTCTGCAGTATGAGGAAGGGTAAGCAACTGCTGCTGGGGAAGGAGATTATGAGCATAAAGTTGCAGAAAGGAGAGAGATACAGACTTCTGAGGCTGCCTGTTAGCTGTGGAAAGTTCCAGGATTTGGAGAATGCTGCTGGTTTTGAGGAATTAACCCCTCTCTGGTACTCCTCTTAGTAAACTGAATTAAATCTCAATGGCTTACCAAATTGGACACTGGTACAAATGTTACTTAGATCTGTTGAGGGTTCCATTTTGAGGATGAGTAGACATGTTCCTGGTGCATTTTTCCCAGAAACAAATCTGTCATACCTTACAAAGAGGTCCACAGACATTTGTAGGCATACACAATTCAAGATTTAAAGGGTCATGGAGGTTTGTACCAAGGTTTTCAGAAAATCACTGAGTTGAGGTAACGTGGCCAAATTCCCCCCAAGGAGGACCAGAGAAGGCCCAGAATGCAGTTGTGAAGATGAAATCTAAGCTGCAATTGAGTCTTGAGGATAATGGAGATGCCAGAAATCTTGGACATTCATTAAGAAAAGCTGTATACGATGAGTGGAATTGGCTCAAAATAGAGATCATAAACCTTCAAGGCATCAGATGTAGCAGTGTGGGAATACTGAAGCCCACTGAAACACCGACAATGTCATCAGAATCCCTACAGCAGGCATAGAGCTGCAAGGTTTGGAGGTTTGGACTTTGCTAGGTTTTGTTTTTGTTTCAGTTTGATCTTTGATATGTTGGGGTAGGAGTGTTTACTTTGCATCATCGTTTATTAGAGTAAAATATTTTTATTAATCATTTTATTTGTTTACATTTCTCTAGTCCTGGAGAGGATGGAGAGAAAGAGGAACACTCCTCCATTGCTGGTGAGTCTGCAACCTGGTAAAACCATTTTGGAAATAAATCTGGTGGTTCCTCAGAAAGTTGGAAATAGTTTTACTGGAAGGCCCAGCTATACCACTACTGGGCATATATTCAAAAGATGCTCCAATGTGTAACAAGGACACATGCTCTACTATGTTTCTAGCAACCTTATTTATAGTAACCAGAAGCTAGAAACAACCCAGATGTCTCTCAACAGAAGAATGGATTTAGAAAACGTGGTACATTTACACAACGAGTACTACTCAGTTATTAAAAACAATGACTTCATGAAATTCTTAGGCAAATGTATGGAAAAGAAAATATCATCCTGAATGTGGTAACATACTCACAAAAGAACACACATACACACATGGTATGCACTCACTGAGAAGTGGATATTAGCCCAAAAGCTTGGAACACCCAAGATATAATTTATGGACCACATGAAGCTCAAGAAGGGAGACCAAGGTGAGGATGCTTCAGTCCTACTTAGAAGGGGAAACAAAATAATCAAGGGAGGTGAATGGTGGGAGGGACCTTGGAGGGAGAGAGGTGGGGAAGGGAAAAAAGGCGGGGCAGTGTCAGGTATTGGAATGGATGAGAGAGAAGTACAGAAGTTCAGGAAATCAAATCGAAGAAATTAATTTTTACTTTGAGCTTATAAATGCTTGCAGTTAAGAAATTTTCTTGACTCTTAGAAGACACTTTGAAATTTGAGCCTTAAAATTATGTAAGAACTGTTAAGATTGTAGGGACTCTTACAAAAAAACCAAATGTGTTTGGATTGCAAAGTCTTTGGAGACTAGCATTTGAACATAAAGGTATAAAAGCGATACATAGGAAGGCCAGGTTGGCAAGAGCTAAGCTTATAATGATCAATCTTGGTCAGATTTGAAATTACTGAGAAAACACACCCCTGAGTGTATATTTGATGGAGTTTTCAGGGAGGGTTAAGTGAGAAGACCTACCCTGAATGAGTGCAGTATCATTCCCATAGGCTGTAGTCCTTGGAGTAAATAAAAAGATAAAGAAAAGAAATTGTGGTGCTTAAAATGCTTTCTCTTTCTCTACTTTATGATTGAAGGCAAAATGTGACCAGATACCTCATGCCTCAAAAGCCATGATTTTCCTATTCTGGGGGTCTGTAGTTCCTTGGGATCAGTTGGATGAGAAATGCCCTGATAGCCTCATGCATTTTAACAGTTGATCTCTAATTTATGACAGTGTTTCAAGGTTCAGGAGATATGGCCTCGTTGGAAGAAGTATGGCAATAGAGGTAGACTGAGTTTAAAGACTTACAGAGGGGTTGAGGATTTAGCTCAGTGGTAGAGGCTTGCCTAGCAAGTGCAAGGCCCTGGGTTCGGTCCTCAGCTCCAGAAAAAAACAAACAAACAAAACAAAACAAAACAAAACAAAACAAAAGATTACAGAACTTTGAATTTACTCTCTTGTTCCTGCATGTGGTTCTAAACGTGAACCCTCAGCTTCTCCCTCAAACTACCATGCTTTCTCTCCGTCATCACGGACTCTAACCCACTGGAATTGCAGCCCAAATAAACTCTTGCAAGATGCCTTGGTCATGGTATTTTATTGCAACAATAATAAAAGTAATTAATTTGCCTCTCAAAGTTGATCTAAAACAATCCTTTCTTTACCTCACTTCCATTGTCATGTATTTGGTCACATCAGAAAGAAAAAATAGCTAAAATAATCTATATCTGTTGGTACTGTATAGAGATGTTGTGAGCTCTTTTGTATTTTGGACTCATTGGATGGAAGTCAGTTCTTGGCAGTAGGCTTTGAACACTGTGCCTGCTTCTTGTTCCATTGTATTTCTCTATTGCCTGATTAGAACACGCAGACAAGCAGCTGTCTCACACTCCTGTGGCCAGCACCAGCGCTTCTCTGCCATGTCCTTCCCACCATGTACTATTGAAATATTTCTGAAATGGTGAGCCAAAATGAACCTTTCTTCCATGAAACTGCTTCTGTTCAGTATTTTTATCCTAGTGATGCCAAAGTTATTAGTCCAGTCTTCTTACATGACTAAGCTGAAATCCATTCCCATTTTAGTTTCTATTTCCTCTTGATGTCCAGAATCAGGGTGTTCCTATTAAGAAAAATGTTCAAGCTCTTTTAAAAATGAGAAATTTATAAAGAGACTAAATAGGGAATAGAAGAGTCAAGATGCTAGTAAAGAGTAAGTGGCAACCTTGAATTTGGGATCAATTGAAGCATCAAGAGTTCCAAAAACAGAAGGCAAACATGAATTTGTTATTGGCATCTAAAGACTACAGTAATTCAGGAAAGAGTTGAATCCATGGATGCCTTGTCTAGTAGAGGCTCCATCCTTCACACACTTGGATGCTATAGAAGAATCCAATCAAGAGAATGAACAGACATAAACTTGACTCTTCCTCTTGCCTTCCATATTCTCTTCAAATTCTTTCTCTGGCCAAAACTAGCTATAAAACAGCTGTCATAAGAGCCTGGGAAAGGCGGACTACAGGCATTTGTCACAGCTCCTTCAGACCGTGACTTAAATTACATACATGGAGAACAAAATGGCACAGAATCTAGACTAGTTCACTTGACTTCTATTTTCTTTTTGTTTGTTTGCATTCTCTTCGGCAAACCACTGCCACTAGACAGGCTATGTAATTATAAGGCATTGTTTGGTCTTCTCTTGATAAAATGAGCTAGACGTATTTGCTGTGAGAAATTTCACTTTGTTCTAGAATCCTTGAGATTGTAAGGATGAACATGATTCCTGATACATAAGAAACATTTAATTTTTTATATTAATTATACATAACCCCTCAAATATTTGTGATTTGCCAATGAAAATTTAAAAAAAAATAGTTCAACTGTTTGATTTGTTCAAAATTCCCATAAGGTTTTTGTAAATCATGGCAACAGAATCTTTTCTTACTTGGAGGATTCTGGCTTTAATTTTTAAAACTATCTTTTTGATGCCAAGGTTTCTCAGTAATTTTTGAGTCAAATTCTAGGTTAGAGTTAATCTGCTAACTTTTCTCTATCTTGAACAATTTCAAGCTTCTACAAAGCATAAAGAAGAATGTGCAACCACTATGTATGTTGTATAGTTCTGTTAGCCAAGCCCAACAGTGACTTCTAGCTTATAGTGACACAAAATGTATAATACCAGTCCAAGAAGAAAGAACGACAGCGGTTGGGGATTTAGCTCAGTGGTAGAGCGCTTGCCTAGCAAGCGCAAGGCCCTGGGTTCGGTGCCCAGCTCCGAAAAAAAAGAAAGAAAGAAAGAAAGAAAGAAAGAAAGAAAGAAAGAAAGAAAGAAAGAAAGAAAGAACGATAGCATAGTGGGTAAATAATGGAACAAAACAAGTTCAAAAGCCAATAAGACAAATACCAAACCCTGTAGCTTCTTGTCCAGTGTGTGGGAACTTTTTCAATGATCTTATATACGACTCTGACCCTCCAGCTTTTCTTTTTTCACTTCTATCTCTCTTGGTCTGATACCACTCCCTTATGCAGCTACCCCTGGCAGATTCCTCTCTGCTTTGCTATTCCCACTGTCTTGGAGTCTCCACTGCAAATCAGGTGTTTTAGTTTGGGTTTCCATTGCTGTGACAAAATACCATGACCAAGGCAACTCTTATAAAGGAAAACATTTATTTGGGAATGGCTTATAGGTTTTGAGGTTCAGTCCATTATCATCATGGCAAAAAGAATGACAGGGTCCAGGCAGGCATGGCATTGGAGGAGCTAAAACTTCTACATCTTGTTCCAAAGACAAGATGAAAAGAAAATAGACTCTTTCACACTGGACAGATGTTAGAGCCTTTAACGCCCACCTACATAGAGGCATACTTCCTCCAACAAAGCCACACTTCCTAATCATAGCACTTCCCATGGGACTAGCATTTTCAAACCACCATGTCGGGTTTCACATTGGTAACTTCATGAAATGACCACCCAGTACTGTTCTCTCCAGAAATTCTACCACAGCTATACATTGCTTGATCTGAGTCTCAAGGCATTAGAAAAATAGCCTCTTGGCCAATTGCTCTTAAATTCATTGCTCCCTTTTGAAACATCATGAGGTAGACCTTTACAATCCACACCATTCTCAGCACTACCATCTTCTAGGCTTTCACTTGAAAGGACTGCTAAGCTCGGCTTTTGTACCCAGATGCTTTTTAGTTCAAATTTCCAATACCATCCACGTATTTCTCAGAAACAACCTGTTGGTGTTCTTCATTTGGTGTTCTTTATAGTAATTCCTCACTCTCTGAACCACCTTCTGAAAGGCAACAGTGCTCACCACTTTACCATCAACACAGAGAACTATCAGTATCTTTCTGTTACTGTAATAAAACATTAAGATCAAAAGTAACTCATGGAAATTTATGAGTTTATGAAATTTGGGAGGAGAAAAGAATTTATTTTGTCTTACATTTACAGAGGATAATCATGGTGGTATCTAATTAGCTGGTTGTTGGTTTGCTCAGCATACTCATTTTAAACTTGTAATTACTATAAAATGTATACACTATAATAACTTCCAAGAGGAAGTATCATTGTATCATTGATAACATTCTACCTAACATTACCTGCATTTATATTTGCATTATAATTGCATTTTAGGAGACTTCTGCACAAGATGAACTAAGACTAGTCAGTCTGTGTTCAACTTAAATATTGTAGAACAAAAAGAGAGATGATAACAGTTGCTTTGCAATCATGTCAAAAATCATATTATATTGGCAGAGCTTTGATAAAACAGGATTTTACTAAGGATTCCATTTTCTTGAACAAAACATTGATTCTCCAGCAGCCAGAAGGGAGTAGAGATCGCACATGTTTTGTAGTGTTATTCTAGCTCACAGGGAAGGTCTGTGAACAATCCAGATTTCCTAGGGCACTATCCAGCTTGTATGTTAGACAGACATAGATAAGCCAGATTCCCTGGGTCGCTCCAGCTATTTAAATGGGTCATTGGAAAACGTTGTTTGCTTGATTCTCTGAAATGTGCTTCCACATTGCAAGGCTGGAGTGTACCATGGAAAGCTTTCTCCTTCTCAGTGGAAGCTCCACCAAAAGTCATTCCAAAAGACATTTGGAAAGACCATTTAGTACTGACTTTGTCACACTAGGCGGGGGTGGCTAATATGACACAGATACACAATCTTTGAAATACAAAGAGGTGAAACATGTTAGGAATCTCTGAGTCATACTGAGAAGTAAAAGCATTGAGCTCAAACCACTCAAAATATCTTTAGAGTGTCCATTTTCTTAAATGTCAAGAAATTTGATTATTTGGAAGCTTAAGGATTTAACATTTTTGTTTGCTAAAATGATTATAATATGCTTTTGTTGTTAAGTCCCCTAGGGCACTCCAGTCAGTTCAAAAAAGAGACATTATTTTAAGATAAACTTAAGAAAAGTTTTGGTACTTTCCAACTTAATTATAAGGACTGAGGGCTATTGTTCCTTTTCTTCCAGTAGATTTGAACTAGGTTTCTAACAATGTACTATCTACCACCATTTATCTATTTTTTCTGTCTGTCTACCTTTCTATCATCTCTGTCTATCTATCTATTATTATAATTATTATCTATCCATCTATCATCTAGATACACAGATGATGGATAGATAGATAGAGGTCAACATAGGATGCCTTCTCTATTGTCTTACATCTATGAATATGGGATGCTCTGAAACATGAAGAAAAAATGGATTGTCAGTGGAAAACACAGCTCTCACTTCAAAATGCTTAAACAATAATTTATTATGGAGCCAAATATACATGAATGTGGCCCAGGAGCACAGATTTAGGTTATTTCAAATCCCATATTACAATCTGGAAGCAATTCTACAGTTAAAGACCAAAAAAAGCCCTAAGTTAAGACATTTAAAGAATACTCTGGTAGAAAGATTGAGTAGAGAAGTGAAGAAACTCAGATGTAGGCCTCATAGACTCTTAGTTTATTGGTTTGTGGAATATTAGGGTTTTGTTAACACATTCCAAAATGTTTTATGTACGGTCAAGATGTTATGTCAGATATAGATGAGCAAAGAATGGCTATTAGACTCCGGATCTGCAACATTCCTAACTTTCCATGGCTATTTAACTTTCAGTCAGTCAGCCAGCCTTTGTGGGTACAGCTTCTTCCAGGAATTCTCATTCACACTATATTGGTTTTCTTGAAGAGCCATTTGATTTGGCTCATGTTTATAAAGTTCATCCCAGGTCACCAGATTTCATATTTCTGGGTCTGTCATCAGGCAGAATAGCACGACTTTGAGAGGATACGGCAAAGGAGGGGCATCTTCATCCAAAATAGGAAACAGAGGAATCCCCAGTAAACTCCCCCTATCCTCTAATTAGGCCCTACCTTCTCCTTTTCCCTCCTTCCAGGTATGGGGTCTTAGTATGACTCAGTCAAAGGGTAAACCCATGCATTAGTTCAGAGCCTTCCTGATCTCACTGGAAAACCATGACAGACCCTGCCAAAGAGTAAGCTTTGGAGCACTCCATAAAGCAATGTAGTTGACAGTAAAAACTAACCAACATGCTTTCTTGGTCCTAGGATCATCCTGGATGGCTAGTGTCTAGCCAAAAGTACATGCCCCAGGTCACCCCTTGCCACAACGATGGCACTATAACTGTGGTTTCACTATTGGACTCTGTAGGAGGTGTTGCTAAGTCCTGGACTGTAAAGCTCTTCCTTTACCAGGCTTTTCCTTTTTCGTAGGTTATTGGCTTTGAGGTTTCTAAGACCCTGACAAGTGGTGGAACCTTTCTAAGTGTGCTCCTAAGTCAACACACTGATTAAAAACCAGCCAGGGTGATTGCATTGGGTTGATATGCAGAAAAAAAGAAATTTCTATTGTGCTTCAGGTAAACCCCTAAATTGTGAAAGTGTACTTGTTAAGGTGGCTAACCTTCCCTCAGTTCTGACTATGTATTCACCCTTTTGAGAGTAGAGGAAGAAGATTGGGGCAAAGCACTGAGTCTTCTTTCTGAATTGTGTAAGAGGCTGCAGGTTCCGAATAAATAGACAGCTACAGAAATTAGCAGAGAAAAACACAGCTTCTTTAAGTAGGTGAAGAAAGGCTAGGAGAACTAAGCTGCCTTAGCAACTACCATTCCATTAGTTGGAAGACAGGCCGACAAGCCAGCTGGTTGCTATGAATCTAAATCATCACATTGGTTGTCTTTAGGATGGCCTGTAAGAGAATTTTTGATGTCCTATGACTGCTTAGCCTCTTAGGATAAAGCAATGGAGGAGTTGGGAAGTCAGGATCTTTCTAGGCACTGATTAAGCCTGCAGAATGATGAGCTATTAGCACTTGGTTTTGAAAGGAGTAAGAAAATACATCCTTTGCACCTCTATAAAGGTTTCGACATAGGAAACATTAGGCCTGGAGAAGGTTGTAACTTGATGTAGTCCAGATGTTAATAGTCCCTTTAAATGTTTAGCTTGTCTGATTTTAAGAATGATGGGACATTTAGAATATTATTATATTTGACCTGGATATGAAAATGTAAATGATTCAAATATATCAGTGGGTGTGTTGACAGATGCAGAATGACTTGGATGCTGCCTTGTCTGAATGTATCAAAACACAATAAACGGAAAGCAGAGGTTGACTTTCTCCAGTGCATCTTAGTCATATAAATTTATTTCTTCATTTACTAGCTAGCACATATCCATCTTATGCCAGGCTCTTTTTTTAATCACTGAGGGTTCTGAATAAGGAAGATTATATAAGTAAATGAATAAGAAACCACCTCAAAAGAGGTCATTTTTAGGTCACAGATGGGTTCAGAGTATACCAGAAAATTATTAGTAATATGCACACAAATAAAACAGAGCCCTTTTTAAAAAGAAGTTTACAGACTTTCTTGATTTATGTGGAATAGGCAAGTGTGGAGTTCACAATGCAAACAGTTGGAGATTTTAGAGATGTGAGGCACTGTACTTTTCATGCCAGAGCTGATAGAGAGGAAATTAGAGCAGGCACATTTCACTTCTTTTCTCTCTCTTTTTTTGTTTCCTTCTTCCAATTTTTTTCTTTTTCTTTCTTAATGGGCTCTGAATTTCTTGCATGAAGAAGAAGCACTTATCTAGCGAGAGGAAATGATTTCTTTATCCTACAGTCCTTTGAAATGCAAATGCAGAGAGTGGAGGCTTCTATGCTAGAAAGTCCAAGGCTGACTCATTCCTATTCTCTAGAATCACTGCTCTACCTAAAGAATTTCCAGCAGGCATCTGGCACTGATCACCAACGGCAAGCAGTGACAATTTTAGGCTCCATCTGCTTCTTGCTAGCTGTGTGACCTTGGGGAAGTTACTGAAACTCTCTGAAATGACTTTCTGAATGGGAAAAATGATGCTCAGCCCATTGAATTATTATATGGATTAAATTAAACTTTATGAATAAATTTCCTGGTTCAGCATTCCCTCGAGCGAGGGTACTGCTTCCTATTATTTTCATTTATTACCTTTCACATTCTGAAAACAAGCTAATGATGAGTGAAATTCTCTTCATCCCTGGGTTTTCATATCATAAGTTAACATTCATGTCATTGGCTTAAAGCTCAGAGCTGAATGAATACTAACAACAAATTTTCATGAAGTGACAAATCAATTAACTGGCTGGCTTAAATAGATTTTGTGGTGTCTCAGGGAACCTCCACCTACAGAAGACAATAGCTTCCTTCTTTGCATGTGGCTGTGACTGGAATTTTAAATCACGGTTTTCATATTAAAGTGACCATTTTTCTTGGGATGGTTTGCTATGCTTTCAAGTTGACTGGGTGTTAATTAGTTGACATTCTTAGCACTTGGAATTGAATCAATTGTCCCTGTAGCCTAGGTATCTCTTCATATAGATAGCCCCAGAAGATTAATTTATATTCATATAAGCTTTAATATAGTACCATAAGAGAGAGCGAGATAGCTTAGCAAGTAAAAGCATTCAGTACTTTTATTAAGACTGCTGACCTGACCTCAATCTCCAGGACCCACATGGTGAAGAAAGACTACTTCTACAATTGTCCTCTGACACCCACAAGCAAACAAACCACACACATACCCACGCGCACGCACACACACACACACACACACACACACATACACACACACACCCCACAATCAAGTAAATAAATGAATATGAGAATTTTAAATTTAAAAATCAGAAGGGCTTATTAAAGATAAAGCATATCAAAAGTGATTATGTGGTCTATAACTATATTAAGCTTACTGCCGTTGGAGATATTCTGATTTAAGAGCGCCATGATCAATGTCAATAATTAAGTACAAGCAGCTACAGCACTGTTTTTTTCACTTTTCTACCTTAATGTGTAGGTGAAATTGCTTCCTTTTGTCTTTTCCTTAAGGGAGATTCTGAGAACATTTCACAGAACATGCCAGATCCAGCATTGTACATGTGGAAGCTAGGAACTTTTCAGATGTTCAAGAGTCGGTATTTCTTTGGTTTTTATTTAGATGATTATTTTTATTTACCTATATAAACTTCACATATTCACATGATGTGATGTAATACTTTCATATATGAACATCTGTGGCAAGATGTCCCTAATTACAGCAGCAAAACAGTATGATTCTTCATTATTGTTAAGATATTTTGCCTACTCCATTATAGAGTTTTGCCTTTTCTGCTGTCTTGCATGCTTACTTGTCTCTTTCCATTTCACCAAGAATTCCAAGCATCTAAGAATGCTGTTAGCAGAGTACACACTCAAAGTTTAGTTGTTAAAACCTAGAAGGGAGGGGCAGTCCAGAGTGAGCAAAGCTTACAAGTTAAGTGATTCACATTTAAGACTTTGCATAATTGCCTGTAGCGTGAGCTCACTTTAATGACTGCAAACCTAGTTTGGTATATTTTGTTGGGCTACCTCTGGATGATAGGGGTTTCAATGTATGAGAAATATGCAGTAAATATATTTGTCCTTATGTGTAGTATTTATGTGCCTACAACATTCAGGATTAAACATGTTTTCCTGACTCTTGTCCATTATAATGTAAGGAATGAAATGGCCTCTCTTTATTAAAAAAGTGACAAAACTGGTAGTAAAAATAATCTGTTTTTAATGCAATATTTTGCATGCAAATATGGAAAGAATAACTTTGACCTTCTTTATTAATTTTATTCCTTTTTAAATGGTACACTAGAAATGGTATTGCATGCCTAATCTATGCCCTAGGGAAGCAGAGACAGGTAGAACTCTATTAGTTCTAACAAACCAGCTCTTTTAGGCCAACTGAGATTATATAATGAGATACTGTCTCCAAAGGATGCAGGGTGGGGTATCTTTGTTACTTTTCCAGTTACTATATATAAATCCATGATTTTACCAACTCAAGGGAGAAAAGACTTCTTGGCTTATGTTCTAGAAGGATATATCTGTCCATCACAGTAGGGAAGCAGATGCTTGTTCTGACCATATCCACCAAATCCACTCAGAAAGCAAAGAAGTGGTGCTAACGTATAAGCCTCAAGCCCCACCTACACAGACCAACTCCTACTAGCAAGGCTCTACCTCCTAAAGGTTCTACAATCTTCCTAAACAGCCTGCCCAATGGAAGAATAAGTGTCATATGCATAAGCTTATCTATGGAGAATATTGCATATTCAACCTACAAAATTCCATCCCTGGCTCCCATAGGCTAATACCTCTCTGTTAATATAAAAGACGTGTAGCCCAATTTTAAACATTCTCATAGTCTTTTGTATACTCAACACTGCTCAAAAGTTCAGTCTTATGTCTCCTCTAGACTAAAAGTAATTTCTTAATCATGCCAATGAAAAGATGAAAAAATATCAAAATAAAGATAAAACAACAAAATATTTCAAAATTAAAGTGCCACAGCATAGATATTCTCATTTCTAAAAGAAAGAATCCTGACATAGAAAGAAGTGATTAATCCAAATCAAAACCAAAACCCAGCAATAACAAAAGAAGCAACAACAATAATAAATAATTCAGGTCCATATCTTAGCATCGGGGTTTTTGATGAAACTTTTGTGACTCCAAAAGGCTTGGAAAGACCCATGCCTCTAGCTTTGCTACCTGTAGTACACATAGACTCTTTTCTGAGCTAACCATATTTAATTTCCCACATATTTTCTTGACAAGCACCCCATGGTCCTGGAATATTTGACTTCTTATGGGTTTCACTGAAATCTAGACTTCGCCTTGGCAGCTTCATGCAGTGGACTCACAAAACCTCCTTGTCAGGCCTCTGACCATGCTTCGTATTATCTGGGTCCAACTGTTCTCAGACTAAAACAACACTACCCAATTTTTCACCTTCAATGGCACCAGAACTAATTCTACTGGATTATACTGTCATATGTCTGTTGCCAGCCAAGGCTGTAACTTGATCCCCTTGACACCACAGATGTGCCAGTGCCTATATCCTGACCCTGGGGAAACACAATGCTAGACAGTGTCCTTTAAACAGCAGGGCCCTCCACCCACAGCTATATCCTCAATTAAAACTTTCACTTTTCAGAGAAATTGGAGTCTTTGATGGGTAGGGTCTTGCCCTCTAGACAGCTTTTTTATTGCCCCAGTGTAGAGTGCCAGGTTTCTGTTTAATAATTCTAATTTCTCTCACAATTGCAGGTCATTTGTTTTCAGTACATACACTCTTTATCTAAAGTTTAAACTGGACCACACCACTTTCTCTTGCCTAAAAAAATTAGTTTATTATTTTTAAATTCAGCCTTACTCCATTTCTCAAGCTCTGGACAGAATGAAGTCAGATTTCTGTCCAAAATATCATATAAATGACTCCTAACACAGTTCTTGATAGAGTCTTTGTTCTCTGAAATCTCATAACCTGGAACTCCATTGTCTACCTTTCCCTTAACATTCTTTTTTTCCCCAGGTTCCTCCCAGAAGTGGCTCATTAAACTCTGATTTCTTAGCATTCAAGGGCTTTTCTAATCTAAGGTCCAATCTCTTCCACATTCCTCCTGAAAGCCAGATCCAAAGAACAAAAGCATCATGTGTTTCATGCTTAATTTTTGTTTAGTTATGTTACTTCTTCCTAAAGCACTTTGACAAAAGTAATTAAGCAAAAAAAAATGGTTTATTTAGCTTATAGTTTCTCAGTGACACAGTCTATCATGGAGAGAGAAAGGTGTGGCACCAGGCACAGAAGGCATGGTAATAGAAGCGGAGACTTCCTGGTCATATCTATACTGAGGAAGCAGAATATGAACAGAAAGTATGAATAGGCTACACAACTTCAAGGCTCTGCTCCAGTGACCTACTTACTTCAGTGATAATCTTAAGTCCTGAAGGCTCCCCAACTTGCACAAATAGAGCCAATAGCTTAAGACCAAGTGTTCAAAGACAAGAGCCCATGGGAGACATTTCATGGTCAAACTGCAACAAACGATCAAATAAAATTACCTAACATCTCTTTGGAAAGCAGGTAGTTTGGAGAATGTAGATTTGCATTATAATTCAAAATGCAACATCCTGGCAATATAGCCTTCAAACAGCAGTGCCCACAATGGCTCAGCCAATTTTCAAATGCAGTGAATGTCTACTTACGATTTTATGAACATTAAAAGTTCCTGGTAACCTGTCCTGAGGGTTGCCCTTTTCACGAGATATTCTTCAGCCTTTATCTCAGTCTTTTCTTATGTTATACATGGGCTTACTCAATCTCATCTTTCCTTAGAAAGCCTGCCTTAAATCCATCCACCAATACCTCTCTTCCATCTAAAGATTTATGTTAACACTAATCAAATTCTATTTAATCATAGTCTGATATGGAGATCTTTTACTTTCCAGACTATAGCACTTCTGATAGGCATAGGTACCAAAGTCCTCATGCATGTACTCTGTGCTTTACGCACTGGGTGACCACAAACAAGGGCCTTGTTATGGTGAGAGCTCAGATGACATAGAAGAAAAAAAGTAGAGGATATGTCAACATACATGTTACTGTGGCATGCAATTAGGTTTTTGGTGCTTGGTTTTCTTTAATAAGTTAAAATATTTCACATGATAAATTTCAAAATGTTTATATTTGCCAATCCAAAATCATGTGTGTATTTATGTTTGTTTCCTTATTTTTTGACCATACAAGATTGGATTTAAGTGTCTAACTTATGCTGTAAACCTTTTCAATTTTTGGTTTACTTCCAATTTATGTCTCAATTTCTTACCCTCTCCCCATAAACAACAGTAACTACATCCTTGTAAGACATCCATGAAATTTAATTTATAGACTCAGAGGCCTTTGGGGTATTTGTGTGAATATGTGTAAAATCTGAATTATCACTGTAGACTGATACCTGCATTTGCAGGTGTTGTTTTCGGTGTAACTCATGAAGTGGGAAATCCTTTCATCACTTTATACAAAGACATTACACCACATTTTCTGTCCTAAGAAGCAGGTTGGGTCCTCTTGTATTATGATAACCAATTTTCTCATTTTCTGGTCAATTTTTAAAATTAACTGTGGCAGAAATGTTAATTATCAGCACTGGTAAACCGTGAGCAGCTAAAAACACTGCTGCTAATGTAAGCAATGCTCTGGGAAATTCCTAGTGCTTTGCACCTTTTATCTCCTTGTGTGAGGAAAAAACTCTAGGGTTATGGTTAAGTCTTAGGCTTGTTATAAGAAACTGCAGTGGGAATGTGCTGTTGAGAAGTCCCCAGGCAACTTTGTTGGCTTGGTTAGGTAAAATCTCTTAGACATCAGACTCAGGCCTACCAAGTAGGAAGTGCATCGCTGGCAGGTCCAGAAGAAAGTGGTAACAGTGAGTCCTTGTGCCTTCTGAGCATTAACCAAAGGTGGGGAATTATGGATAATTAGCCTAATCCAGATGAATCTCAATGCTTCTCTAACTTTCTAATTAAAGACAAGCAGATTATGAAGAAAGTTCTGGTAATTAAGTGCAGAGGCAGGTAGAATGTTTCTGCTCACACTTCAAGTTTTTGCAGAAGAGTCAATGAGACGAGGTCTTGTTACCTGAAATATGGAGACTTATATCCTGGTAGGCCCTGAGGAACACCTTCTAGAAAGTATATACTAGGACCTTCATTTTTTCCCATGGTTCTGAGAATTTGATGATGTGATATTAAGGGCCTGTTTTAAAACTGCTGTCTGCTGACTCTGAGGCATGTAAATGCCTCAGAAAAACATGTATAATGTTATTAACTTATTAATCCTAACAATAGGAGAAGAAAAACCACTGACCTAAATCATAATGACCAAATTAATACAGTTGCGATATAGGTATAACAAGGTAGTCATAGGTAGTCACAGAACCTTTTGAAACAAAGGTAAGGTTGCAACATGGTAACAAATAACTTTTTGAAACATAAACATGAATATTATTTCTGGAACAGGCAGTAAATAACCATTCATAGTTAAGATTACAGGTAGGCATAACTCAATCCTTGAGAAACACAGGTTTAATCATAAAAAGGAATGGACCTAGTATGTCTTGATTATAAGATGACTTTTAAGTATAAGAGGGACGCAGCCTGGTTTTCAAACTGTTTTATAGTCTTTTAATGCACACATATTTAATATTGAAAACTAATTAAAGAGGGGACTATTTACCTATTATTTCACAGGAATTGCAATGGTCAATGAGCACACAAAGAATAATTTAACTCTTGATCTGTGACATTGAATCATACGTCAGAGGGTTAGCTTGTGTCCCAGATTGGTGCTGGGTCAGGATAGCTAGTCCTCTAACTCTACAGTGACTTTATTACTTAATTTGCCAAATTTAATCTTTTTATTAGGTATTTTCTTTATTTACATTTCAATTTTATCCCTATGCCAGTTTTCCCTCTTGAAACCCCCTATCCCATACCCCTCCTTCTGCTTCTATGAGGGTGCTCCCCTACCCACACACCCACTACTGCATCCTGCCCTGGTATTCTCCTACATTGGGGAATTGAGACTTCCCAGGACAAAGGGCCTCTCCTCCCATTGATGTCCAACAAGCCATCCTCTGTTATATATGTGGCTGGAGCCATAGGTCTCTTCATTCCACTTTGGTTGGTGGTTTTACCCCTGGGAGCTCTGGGTGTGGGTGGGGGGCTCTGGTTGGTTGATGTTGTTGTTTTTCCTCTGGGGTTGCAAAACCTTTCAACTCTTTCAGTCCTTTCTTTAACTCCTATATTGGGAAGCCCATTATCAATCCAATAATTGGCTGCAAGCATCTGCCTCTGTATTTGTCAGGCTCTGGCAGAGCCTCCTAGAAGACAATTGTATCAGGCTACTGTTAGCAAGCACTTGGCATCTGTGTCTGGGTTTGGTGTGTATATATGGGATGGATCCCCAGGTGGAGAATCCTCGGGATGAACTTTCCAGAAGTCTTTACTCTACACTTTGTCTCTGTATTTCCTCCTGTGAGTGTTTTGTTCTTCCTTCTAAGAAGGACTGAAGCATCCACACTTTAGTTTTTCTTCTTCTTGAGTTTCATGTGAATTGTATTTTGGGTGTTCAGAGCTTTTGGGCTAATATCAACTTATCAGTGACTGCATACTATGTGTGTCCTTTTGTGACTGGGTTACCTCATTCAGGATGATATTTTCTAGTTCCATCTATTTACCTATGAATTTCATGAAGTCATTGTTTTTAATAGCTGAGTAGTACTCCATTGTGTAAATGTACCACATTTTCTGTATCCATTCTTCTGTTCAGGGACATCTGAGTTGTTTCCAGTTTCTTCTTCTTATAAGTAAGGCATAGTGAAACATGTATTCTTGTTATATGTTGGAGCATCTTTTAGGTATATGCTCATGAGTGGTATGACTGGGTCTGTAGTTAGTACTATGCCGAATTTTCTAAGGAACCTCCAGACTGATTTCTATAGTGTTTGTTTGTACCTGTTTGCAATTTCACCAACAATAGAGGAGTGTTTCTCTTTCTCTACATCCTCACCAGCATCTGCTGTGACCTGAGTTTTTGATCTTAGCCATTCTGACTGGTATGAGGTGGAATCTCACAATTGTTTTGATTTGCATTTCCCTGATGATTAAAGTTGTTGAACATTTCTTTAGGTGCTTCTAGGCCATTCTATGTACCTCAGTTGAGAATTCTTTGTTTACCTCTGTATCCCATTTTTTAATAGGGTTATCCTTCTTGAGTTGTTTGCATATATTGGATATTAGCCCTTTATTAGTTGAAGGATTGGTAAAGATCTTTTTCCAATCTGTTGGTTGCTGCTTTGTCCTATTGACAGTGTCATTTGCCTTCCAGAAGCTTTTCATTTTTATGAAGTTCCAATTGCTGATTGTTGATCTTAGCCAGACTAACCACAGGGCACAGCGATAGTATCCAAATTAACAAAATCAGAAATGAAAAAGGAGACATAACAACAGAATCTGAGGAAATTAAACAAAAATATCAGATCTCAGGACAAAAACCTATAATCAAGAAAACCTGAAAATCTCGAAGAAATGGACAATTTTCTAGATAGATATCAAGTACAAAGTTAAATCAGGATCAGATAAACCATCTAAGCAGTCCCATAACACCAAAAGTAATGGAGGCAGTCATTAAAAGTTTCCCAACCAAAATAAGTCCAGGACCAGATGGGTTCAGTAGAGAATTCTATCTGAACCTCAAAGAAGACCTAGTACCAATACTCTTCAAACTATTCCTCAAAAATAGAAACAGAAGGAATAATACCCAATTTGTTCTATGCAGCCACAATTATGCTTATACCTAAAGCACACAAAGACCCAAAAAAGAGAGAGAAATTCTGATGAATTTCACTTATGAATGTTGATACAAAAATATGCAATAAAATTCTTGCATACAGAATCCAAGAACACATCAAAATGATCATCCATCATGATCAAGTAAGCTTCATCCAAGGAATGCAGGGATGGGTCAATATATGGACATCCATCAATGTAATACTTTAAATAAATAAAATCAAAGAATAAAAAACCACATGATCATCTTATTAGATGCTAAGAAAGCATTTGACAAAATTCAACACTCCTTCATGATATAAGTCTTAGAAAGATCAGGAGTTCAAGGCCCATACCTAAGCATAGTAAAAACAATATACAGCAAACCAATAGCCAACATCAAACTAAATGGAGAGAAACGTGAAGCAATCCCACTAAAATCAGGAACTAGACAAGGTTGCCCATTCTCTCTCTACCGAGTAAATATAGTACTTGAACTACTAGCCAGAGCAATCAGACAACAAATGGAGATCAAAAGGACATATATTGAAAAGGAAGAAGTCAAAATATCACTATTTGCAGGTGATATGATAGTATAGTTAAGTGACCCCAAAAGTTCCTCCAGAGAATTTCTAAATCTGATAAACAACTTCAGCAAAGTGTCTGGATATAAATTTAACTCAAACAAATCAGTAGCTTTTCTCTACTGAAAGGATAAACAGGCTGAGAAATAAATTAGGGAAGCCCTACCCTTCACTATAGTCACAAATAATATAAAATCCCTTGGTATGACTCTATCTAAGCAAGTGAAAGATCTGTAAAACAATACCTTCAAGTCTCTGAAGAAAGAAATCAAAGAAGATTTCAGAAAAATGGAAAGATCTCTCATGCTCATGGATTGGCAGGTTTAATACAGTAAAAATGTCCATCTTGCCAAAAGCAATCTACAGACTCAATGTAATCCTCATCAAAATTCCAACTCAATTCTTCACAGAATTACAAATAGCAATTGTAATTTTATTTGGAAAAACAAAAACCTAGGACAGCAAAAACTATTCTCATCCATAAAAGAACTTCTGGGGGAATCACCATTCCTGATCCCAGGCTGTATTACAGAGCAATCATGATAAAAACTACATGGTATTGGTAAAGAGACAGGCAGGTAGATCAGGGGAATAGAATTGAAGTCCTAGAAAGGAACCCACACACCTATGGTCACTGATCTGTGATAAAGGAGCTAAAACCATCCAGTGGAAAAAGGACAGCATTTTCAAACATGGTGCTGGTTCAACTGGGGGGTCAGCATGTAGAAGAATGCAAATTGATCCATTCTTATTGCCCTGTACAAAGCTCAAGACCAAGTGGATCAAGGACCTCCACATAAAACCAGATCCACTAAAACTAATAGAAGAGAAAGTGGGGAATAGCCTCTAACACATGGTCACAGGGGCTAATTTCCTGAACAGAACACCAATGACTTATGCTCTAAATGTTAACCTTTGAAAGACAAATTGTGTTAATGATTCATCATTGCCCAGATCTTTCTGTGGCAATATATTATTTGATTTAATGAGATTTCTAATGGACCCTGCTATCAATATTCTAAGTGAATGTAGTCTGTTGTCTATGGGTCCTGCTATTTGAGTATTATTTCCAATATAGTTTTCTTGCATTGAAGAGGGATCCTGTGTTTCCTCTAAGCTGGGTGTGGACAAAAGTGGGAAACAAGAGGGAAGAAAGTGATATGATGATGATGATGACGATGATGATGACAATGACGACAACGACAACAACGGCGACGATGATGATGGTAGTGTTATTGCTTTTGTGATTGTTTTGATTTTTGTCCAAGCTTCCTGGTGACATGAACAGAACCTTACACATAATATTATAGTAGGTATGTAACACTAGGGACAAGTAGGCATACGAAACACAAACATCAGGAGACAGGAGTTCAGCAGAAATCTTTTAAGATCCCTTAACAGCCACTAATAAAACAAAAGTAAATCAGCTTATCTTCTGGTTTCAGATTATAAAGCTTGCATCCATTTTCACTCTATTCCATTTGCTATCAGCATAGACACTGATAATGTTACTGTAATCAGTAGTAAAGGATGTTGATGGAGCATAGAGGCACAACTGCCTGGTTTCTCATTGACATCTACTTGAACTATAACCCAGATGACTGAAAGGAAATAATTTAATTTGAAGACAAATTTGGGCATTATTACAATGGGGTGGTGTAGGAGGCAGAGAAAGAGTATGGGGAGGTGGAGGAAAAGGAGGGAAGAAAGGAGGAGAGGGAAAAGGAGGAGGAAGTAGAAAGGAAGAAGAGGAGGAGGAAGAGGAAGAAGGTATCACTTTAATACTGAGAGTATGGATCAGTAACAGAATATGTTTACCTGTGTGGCCCCAACACTAAGGATAAACAAACACACCAAAACCAATCCAATAATTGCATACAACATACAGCAAGAACGTCTGCCATAGAGAATCAAGATGAGTCCTTAGCTAACTAGAATTTTCAGAACCGATTGCTCCCCCTGGAAACTGTGTAAAATAGGTGCTGTAGAATACTTGTTTGGTGACCACAGACCACATGTCATGATTTTTTCAGTATGCCCTTTTTCCTGTCTTTCAAAATTTTCTTCAACTTATAAAAACATAAAACATTCAAGGCAAATCCATCAACCACATCTTTTTGCTGCAGGTGTGGTGAATATGGAAAGATACTCAGCATAATTTGTATAGCATTATCTAGCATTTTCAAATGAAGAGTGAGACATTTTCTAAGGGATGTTTTTGTAGAAGTTTGCAGCCTACAATCAGAGGGGCATGAATCTTGATTTTATGCTATGTTTTCCTCAATGTCTCTGTTGCTTTCAAGTTCTTGACTCAACCATGGTTTCCCCACCTCTAACTCCTCACTATTGTGAACACATGGTGTGTTTCAAATGGTGGGCATGAATACCTTTGTTGGACGTAGAGAGATCATAGTAAATCGTAGAAAGAAATCTTTCTACACTGCCATCAGCATATCTTGTGAGCCTGAAGCTCTCAGTCTACAGAGAGGTTTTGCCAACTCGATCTTGCTGGGTTTCTTGATACTTAAGAAAAGACTGTTGTTTCCGTTGTTTAGGGACTAGCTGCTGTTTGCTTCGCTACCACCCTTTACTGAAACAGTACAGTCATGAGTCATATAACTACTCACGTGTTAAATGGATGACTGCTATCTGACTGTGAAATGAAAATGTCAGCCAACATCAAATAAACCTCTATTCTAAGAGGAACAATCCCCCCCCTCTTTCCAGTTTCAGTCCAAGATATATATATCTTTTAAAATTTCATTAAATGTTTCTGTCTTATAGAAAGGTAAACAGATGTTGATTTTTTTGCAATGTTTTTGTTTGCATCAAAGTCCTGACTGACATTCAGGCGTTCCCCAGCTGACCTTAGCATTCCACTCTCTCCACAGAAATTTCATTGCAGAAGGTTGCAAACAAACAGAATTCAGGGAGAAACGCCTGAGAAACCAGAACAGAAAATTGGATTATTAGTGCTTTCTTTCAACCTTGACAGCACTAGTTCTGATGAAGGATTGAAAATTCTTGGCTAAAATCTCTTTTCTGATTCATTTTGATCAAACCGCAACATTTTTTTTCCAGAGAGATGTTTATATATTACCCAGGGACAGGAAAACGGTTCTTTAAACTGTAAACTCAAATAGAGAAGGAGCATAACAAGAATATTTATTTGCAGTTTTCAGAGATCAAGGAAATATTAGAGGCTGTGATTTGTCTTGCTCTTGCTGTCGCTTAAACGCCAGTGCCATTAGTGATGGCTATGTGACCTGGTGTGAGATGTCTGCCTTGTCAGGAAATGGGAGAAGCGAAGTGCTGGATAACCAGAGCCTCCAACACATTTAATTAGGACAGATCCGCTAATTTAAGTCAGAGTTATGACAAGTACTTTTAATTTAAGTTACTAAGAAGGAGCACTGTATCATATTGATGATGTCAAGGGCTTATGCTCCAGTCATAGAAATTGACTAAGACCTTTAAACTGTGAAATAACACAGACTCAAATGATCTTATTCCTCTGAAAGACAGCCACTCGGGGATTTTGAAGCATTGAGAATGAATGAGAAGTATCATAAAGAAGACGTTCAGCTGGGTACCTGTACATTTTACTCTCGTTTTTATCTTGTTAGCAGACAATTTGATTGGCGTCCCTGAAGTGCAAAACGCCTTCAATTATGAAATTTTAAAATTAGCTGCTGACTGGGTTTACAGCCTTTTAAATAGTGTCAGTGTGTGACAAAAAGTGATCTCTGAGGGGGTGAGCCAAGTTCTGCAGCCCACGGAACCCAGGGCCTAGACTATTATCCCTTGGCTTTCCCATTTATTTTTCTGCTCTCAAATCCCCTGTTGACCTTTACTATGACATAGCAGTAATATATTGGGGAGAAAGAGATGAGAACTGGCCAGCTGAATATTAATTCACCTCCATTCACTTACTTCCTTGGGTTTCTGGCTATTACACCTCCAGGCTGGATTGTATTGGCCTCTTCCTCCAAGCACTATTTCTCGGTATGGAGGCTCTAAGAATAAGTTCCTTAATTTTCCATCATCAGTACCACAGACATGAGGAGGGCCAGGTAATTATCTGAAGCCACTACAGTGTGATACACTACCTAGCATCTCTATTAACTGGAGATTTCAATCGGAAAAGTTGATGACACCACTCTTATGTACATATTTGTCATTAGCTGTGAATATAGACTTGGGTTGCAAGAGCAGTTTAATGGATTCAGAGCTATTTATTAAATTGGATTTGTGAATTATATTTTTAAAGGATTTTCAGAACTGAAAATGACTTGCAATCACGTTAATGGGGAGAGGAAAATTGAAGACGTTCAAGTGAAAAGCTTAACACAAGGAAAGGTTTGATGCTTCGAATGTTCAGGGCACATTTGAAATTAAGATTCAAATTGGGGTTTTACTTCTAATTATCTTAACTTTTAAAAGTTTCTAGAAAAACAATTCGTATGTTTTTGGGTTTCACTGGTTATTTTTGTTATAAGATAACTAAAGTTCATAAATATCAAAGATAAGTTTTGTGTTAAGTAGTTAGAAGGCCTGAAATTAACTTTTCCACTACTTTTAAACCTTGATATGGGTTGTCGTCTAACTGTACTGTTCAATGATGTCAGGAATGACTCTGTGCTCATCACTTAAATCGCTATCTCAGGTCTTCTGCCTGGGCAGACCATCAGCATGTCTGCTCCGCTGAGGACCCCACAGTCTGAAGGCCTCCCAGGAGGTCTGCTACAGCCAGGGCCACAGACAGGCGTCTAGCATGGCTGCCCTCTGAGAAGTCTAACAAGCAGCTGATTGAGACAGAGCAGATACTTGCACCCAACCATTGGTGAATTCGGGGACTCCTTCAGCTGAATTAGAGAAAGGGTAGAAAAAGCTGAGGAGCAGGGCAACCGTGTAGGAAGACCAGCGGTCTCAATAAACCTGAACCCCTGAGATCTCTCAGATACCAAGCCACCAACCAGGGAGCGCCAACCAGGGAGCGTACCAGCAGCATACACACTAGCTGGTCTGAGGCCCCCAACACATGTACAGCAGAGGACGTCCTGGTCTTGCCTCAATGAAAGAAGATGCACCCTTGAGAGACTTGAGGCCCTAGGGAATGGGGAGGTCTGGTGGGGTGTGCGGGTTGTGGGGAATGTGGGGGTGTGGGGACATCCTCCTGGAGACTCTCGGAGATGGCAGAGGAGGAATGGGGAAAAAAGAGCAGCCAGTGTTCCACTAACTAATGGGAGTCAGCTGCCAGCCCCTACTTGGCAGCTTTTACCAATTATAACTCCAATTCCAGGAAATCTGAGGCTTTCTTCTGTCTTCCAGGGGCGCTTTGTGCATATTATGTGCATACCCACAAGCAGGCAAAACATTCCTACACATAGAATGCAAATAAATCTTAAAAAAAAATCACTGTCTCAGTTTATTTTTCTGTTTCTGTGATAAAGATTATCACAAAAGAAAAAAAAAGTTTGTACTCAAAGTTCAAGATGTAGTTCATAACAATGGAGAGGTGAGGAGACTGGAAACTGGTCACATCACAGGAAGAAGGGGGCAATGGAGGCTCCAAGTCAACAGTGTTTACATCAAAATTTCAAGGATCTCAGGTGCCTTCCTCCTCTGCCCGAGGAATTTCCTGTGTGGCTATGACTCTTCCGGTTTTACCTTCAGGATTATCTGGACTACAAGCACAGCCCCTCTCCCTCTGCTACCTCTTTCTAACAGGAAACAAACATTTCTGATTGCTTGAGCTTCTCTCTACTAAAGAGTACAAATCCATCACTTTGGGCAGCAGTGTGTCACACAAATTTCTTTCAAAAGCATTCATCCTCAGTAAACACCATCCCGTCTTCCCCAAAATGAGGTTTCCATTTTCTTGACAGGGACTGACCTTCCAAGTGCCTTTTCTCCAATCTTGTTTTGTTAACCTTGCTAATCCTCAAATCACTGACAATTCCCTTGCTATTATTAACCTTCACTTAAAGTGGGCATGGGATTTTGTATTGAATATTTCCATCCCTTGTGATAAATATTTTCCAACTTGTCCGAATATTTTTTAAAAAAAATGTTCAATGAATTTGAATGCCCCTGATAATTCCTTTTCTTAATTAAATATCACGTGTGACAGGAGTTTAACTGTTTCATTTAAAAGGATTTCAAGTGGTCACAATTTCATTCATTTTGAAGCTTACTTCTTGCTTCAATGTGGTTATTACAATCTTTCTATATAGGGTAGGTCCTGTTTCTAGATCTTTCCTTCTTTTTTGTTGCTTTTATGCCAGTTGATATTTATGCTCATTCTTCTGCTATCAACATTCTTTATTATTTTATGAAATCCTGCCAGAGTCTGTCTTTCACATAAAATGCAAAACAATGTCAAGATACAAAGAGATCTTATTGAAGTTCCAGCTGGAGCCTTATTAGATTAGAGAGTAAATTTTAATTTAAAAATGTTTCCTCGGTGTAGGAGCATAGGCTCTGTTTCCATTCATTTATGTCATACCTTACTCCATAGATTTCTATCTTCAGGCTGCCTCGCTTTTGTCATTTATTCTTATTGAATTCGTTCCCACAATCTTTGCAGCTACTCTTCTTAAATAACATTTTCCACATAATTTTATAACAAGTACTCTAGGGAGGCGATTTTTGGAAAACCTCTAGGGAAACAAGGCCCCATGTTTTAGGGTACGACCGGGTACCAATGTCAGCATCTTTTGAGGCATCTGTTATATCATTCTGAGACCTCAGGGCAACCTGTCATTAATCCCTCCACCAAGACTCACTGAGAGCTTATTATCACGTCCCAAGTGCCTCTCTGGAGACTGACATTCCATGGTGAATGAGGCAGACAAGAAGTAAAAATATCCCCTGGCTTTCTTTAGTCTGTACTTCAGTAAAGAAGACAGATAATAAATGAGATAAATAAATTTAAATGCCATTATGTACGGTGAAATCTCAGAAGAAAATAATGCTGTGGAAAAGAGGAAGAAATGCTGTAGAAGGCTGACGCTTGTGGTGATGTGCACTGTCAAAGCATTAAGAAAGAGGCATGGGAAATGATGGACAGACAGCAGGACAGACAGTAAGTTGTAGAGTCTGGTAAGGATTTTTCTCTCCTTGTCCAAATATGATGAAGATTCACAGTTTTTTTTAAAGGGATACAGATAAGATATGATGTTGGTTTAACTGTATTCTTTTGATTTGGGTTGAGAATTAATTAAGGGTAGAAGTAGCCTGATTCTAGTCAAAGATCATGGCGAAGATAATAGATGTGGTATCTACTGGAGTTATTTTGAGGGTAAACTCAAATGAATATAAAGCTTAAAATAAAGAAGTGTCAAAGACAGCAGGGATACTTTTCATCTCAACAGGGATGCCATAAACTTAGGTGGTGGGCACAGCATATGAGGCATTTTTGTTCAAGAGCTCAGTTTGCCCCCTGTAACTTGAGGATGTTCAAGTAGACCAAGTAGAAATGAAAGGACTGTATGGATGTTGAAAGGGGATGTTAGTGATCACCAGAGTTGCAATTAGTTGCACAATTCTCAAAATCCAATTCTCCACAGAATTAGATACCTAGAAAGTGAGTGTTGAGATAACAAAGAGTGAAGGACCCAAGGCTTGGAGCATCACGGGATCAGAAAAAAAGGATACTTCTGTAGGAAAACTAAAATGCAATGACAAAAATGGTGGGATACAAAAACTGGTTGAGTGCATCACAGAGGAGAGAGGTGACTGGATTGTCTGTGTAGAAGGAACAGTCTCTGGAAGTGTTCTTTCAGGAAAATGGGGGAGCGAGTGAAAGTGAGACCGAGGAGATGGGTAGACTGACCCCAGGATGGGGAAAATCTCTCCTCCACAGTACAAATGTTTCTCCCAGAAAGATACCCAGGAAGAATTTCAGTCCATGTCCAATTCAAGTATTGACAGAATTGATGATGCCAGTAACTGCTGTGACAAACTAGAAGAGAGTGTCATTTACCTCATGAGTGACATAAGGTGTGGTAGGAGAACTGGAAGAAGAAAAACAAAATTCCTATCATACAAACAAAGAAATTTAAGGATGCTTTTGCTTCACATTTAAATTCAAGACATCATCCATTCTTTCAAATTGAGAGAAGACAAAATATGTTGAGAATAACTTTAGTCTACTTATTATGCATACACAGCTTTTAATTGTAAAGTTTCTTTCATGTGAGTGCACTGTCACTGTCTTCAGACATCAGAAGAGGGCATCAGATCCTATTAAAGATGGTTGTGTGCCATTGTGTGGTTGCTGAGAATTGAACTCAGGACCTTTGGAAAAGCAGTCAGTGCTCTTAACCACTGAGCCATCTCTCCAGCCCCCTAATTGTAAAGATTTAATTGTTAGTTTGCAGAGTGATTGCATCCTATTGAAAGTGTTCCTATTGCATTTGGAATTGTTCCCAATGTGCTATGGGTTATTACACATTACACATTTAGTTCTGGGTCACATCTAAACAGGAAGCATTTGTTTGATACAAGTGAAACCCTAGGATGTATCCCCATCACTAAATAAAAGTCTTGATGGTCGTTGGTCCCTTCCAAAGAAAGTTATAAAAAAGCAGAGTGAGTCAACCAAGATAGAATGAAGATTGACAACTGTCATCAGCAGTATGGTCTTGGTATGACTTTGGTAAGAAGATCAGTCCAGTCGGTAGAGTGTAGGTGTTTATTGGATTCTATATTCAAGAGTGTTGAAAAATCTTAGAGGACGAAAATATGAATTTTTCATGTCAGGGGTTTTGGTTCAAAAGTAGTGCTTGAATGAGACTGCTACTTGAAGAAAGAGAGAATAAAAGAGACTATTGGCGTTGTGAGAAGTCACAACCGCTTGAGCACTTCACAAAACAAGTCAACAAATCGAGCTTGTGAGTAACTGAGCAGGAAGGAGCTTCAACTTACAGGTAAAGGAATTGGCCTTGGCTATGGCAAGGACACAGACTGTAGAGAGAGACACAGGTGGGTGGGGAAATGTAACCAAAACCTGTGGAATTTCTCTTCTGACCGATTTACTTTTTCATTGCAAAAGGAACCAAGGTCGCTGATTGTCAGCACAGCTGAGGAAGTTGCATTGGTGGCTTGAAGATAGAGGAAAATTAATGAGATAGTCACCCAGAAGCAGGGCTGGCTCAGCCTGGATCTGTGGGTGATTTATGAAAGTTCACTAATTGCTCACCCTTAAAATGACTCCTTCCTGTGTCATGACTCCATAATTTTAGCTCAATCCACAATTCTACAGCATCCAAACCCTCTTCCCAGTCAGCCATGACTATTTGCCCAAGATCAAATTGTATTCAATAAGCACTAGGCAAATATATTATTTGTAATTTTTAATTTTTTGCTTGAGCTTCTCTCCCTCTCTCTCTTTCCCTTCTCTGTCCCTCCTTCCCTCCCTCCCTTCCTCCCCCCCTCCCCCCCCTCCCCCCTGCCTCTCTGTCTCTCAGTCTATCTGCCTGTCTCTCTGTATCTCTCACTGGAGTCCATACTCCTTTTCTCTCCACTCTAGGCTGGTCTACCCCACCCAACAAACCTCTTGCCCCTAGATCTTGCCTCTTGCCCATGGTGTGATTTCTTAGAAGACCACTTTGGCATGGCCTGCAAATGTACCGCCTCTTGTACTTTATCCCAATAACAACAGTATCTGAGAAGCCAGAGTACCCTGTTAATGACACAAATGTTAGCCAGTCTTTGAACAGGGGTGATTGCTCTTAAAACAGCCACTGTCTTATAATTGTAAACTGTATCAGTTGAAAAGCTCGTGTCTCTCTACCTTTATGTTCTAACTTATTCTAAAGATTGTGATTAACAGCTAGACCAGTTTATTTTAACACAGCCAAGGCTAAAGTAGGGATTATCACTTCTTTCTGTGAAAAGTAACGGTGGCAACTGAGTGAAGGAAAGCCTAGACAGAATGACAGATGTCACCTGGGCCTGGGCAGAGAAGAAAAAGAAGTAAAGCTTGAAAGGGTCTTTGAAGAAAGGACAGACATGAATCAGATAAGGCAGGCAGCTGATAACAGTGAGACAGACCATTTAAAATGGCATCTGGAGGGGGAGGAGGAGTCAGTCAGTTTGGCCCATGTAGCCTGGTTGGAAAAGACTCCCATTCCCATATCAGCATAGGATCCCTTGAGAGATCTCAGGCTCTTGACAGGGTATTTCTCCTGACCTCCCTGGTTTTAGTACCAATCAGAAAAACAGAAAGGCTAACCAAGGCATTTGCTTGCAAGAACAGTATCTCTTGTTTTTTCTTAGTAAGAGCAAAAGGTTAAAAAATAATCATAGTTCTAAGTTGGGAGCAAGTCTGACTGCAAATGATAAGAAATTTTTAAAAAAGGTTAAGCAAAATCTTTGTTTCTTCTTACCAAGAAGTGTAATGGTGGATCTATGCAACATCACGTTACATCAGGCCTAGAAGGTGAGTGAGAGGGCTCTTTAAGTCCTGAAGCTTTGCCAAGTTCAATCTCGGTCCCTTGCCACTTCCTAACATCATGTGGTTATTCTGACTCTAGTCAAAAAAAATGACTTCTCATAGTAGAAGAGAAGAAAAATGATAGGGTGGGCCATAGCCCTGAGCATGAACAAGAATTCAAGTAAATATGCATTTTACATGTGTACAAACCCATTTTACAGAACTTAGCCTCCTTAATAAACTTAGCAGGAGAGTCACCCTGACACTGTAGTTTTCATTTGATGTTGTCATATGCTCAGTTGCAATGTATCTCAGGTCCTATTGGAGAAGGAATCACACAATCTTTGCAAGGTCAAGTGACAGCTTCTGCCATAATTGTCTTAATAATGGTTATTAGGGTTTCAAACCTTTTTATAATTTTAAACAATGTATATGCATTTTGATTTTTAAAATTCTAATATTTGTTTAGAATTTAATTAGAATATTTATTTGATATAAAATTTACTTTTCATGTGAATTTATAACTTCATTTAAACTATTTGTATTTGATTATTTACGAGTCTAGAAATTCTCTTTCCCACTAAAAAATAGTCTTCTCTTATGATAATGTTCAAGTTATATTTCCAGAAGAACACAAAGAATTTTATTCACCAATGAGAATGCTGTATCTATTTCTAAATTACCATCTTCTGTGAAGCATTTATGCAAAGACACACCTCGCAATGTAGAAAAGCTAAGATAAAATTCCTTCATTAATAATTCTGCTTGGTTCAGCAAATATGGCATACTCACAATGTGCCAGACACTATTCAGAGTTGAGTATGAGTAGAACCTCTGCCATCAATGATGTCCCCAAAGACAAGAAGAGACAGTCACAAACACATCCAAAAATGGCCATGTGACAATTCCAGGTGCTGAAGGCTATGGACATGGGAGAGGAGGGCCAAACATAGGAAATGATCTGTTTCAGTTATATAAAATCTTCAAATGATTTAATAAAGTCATATCAAGGGATGCAATATCTAATATTATGAAAACAGAATGTTCTTGTAAAGAAAGATATAGTTAGTGTTTGCTTCTTTGATAACTTGACAACTTTTCATTGAGGCCATTTCTATTTTTTTTTTTCAGAGCTGAGGACCGAACCCAGGGCCTTGTGCTTGCTAGGCAAGAGCTCTACCACGGAGCTAAATCCCCAACCCCCATTTCTATTTTTTACAAGCTCCTATCCCTGTCTCTCTTTTCACAGCTGCCAAGTCTGGAGTGTGTTTTAAGAAAACAAATTTCTCCTATATGAAATTTTATCATACAGAGGGATTTTGTTGATCTTTCCTCCCCATACTGGGTGAGACATGTGACACCATATCGGATTGCAACACTGAAGCCCACCCTCCTGACTCAAGGAGACACAGGATAGAAGCTCTGTCTTAGGGGTTTTCTTGTTGTGACTAAACACAGAGCTAAAAGTAACTTGGGGAGGAAAGGGGTTATTCACCTTACATTTATTTCCAATTCATGGTCCACCATTGCATTGGAAGAAGTCAGTTCAGGAACTCAGGCAGGGATGGAATCTAGAGGCAGGAGCTGATACTGAGGCCATGGAAAGGTACTGCCTCCTGGCTTGCTCATCATGGCTTGCTCAGTCTGCTTTCTCATAGAAAACAGGACCACCAGTCCAGAGATGGCACTGCCCATAATGGCGAGTACCTCTCCCATTGTTCACTAATTGAGAAAAAGCCTTCCAGCTTGATTCCCATGGAGGGATTTCCTCAACTGAGGCTCCTTTTCCCTTGATGACTCTAGCTGTGTCAAGTAGACACACAAAACCAGCTAGCACATGTTTCAGAGAAACCACAGAGAGAAGAATTAAAGAACCCGCCTTATCCAATGTGGGAGGAAAGTTATTTTTCCTATTATAGGAAGTAGTTCAGAAGGGATAACTCAGAATGGGTTGGGCGGTCACCCTCTAAATAGAGGCAGCTAACAGGAACATGAACAGGGACAACAGAGCCAAAAACCCTGCAGACTGAGCAGGGCATGACTGGAGCTCTAGATCTGGCCGTACTCAATGCAAGTTGTCATCTGCAGTTTTGTTCTTTCGCTTGTTTTGTTTTTTTTGTTTTTTTTTTTTTAACTCATTTTTATTCGCATTGTTTTGAGAAGCTTAAACCAGACTGAACTGGATTTCAGCATTTGCATACAAGAGTTCTGACGAATATGCAGAGGTGACAAGAATAGAGGGAATGGAGTGGCCGCACCTGATGGTGTTCAAGCCTCTGTATGCGCTTCTTTCTCTCCTTACAGACTTTACTCAGCAGGGTTTCTTGCAAATAGCGTGTTCTGCACAACAAATGATTCCAAGAGAAACAGCTTGCTGAAGAGCATTGCTAATTATATCAATCTCTTGCATCTTCATTTTGTTAAAATATCTGAGAAGCCTTTCAGTAAGGAACCTGATGATGTTTAAAACCAATGGCTTTCAGTTTTAAAGATAGCTGAGCAGTAAAGAGCACTCATTCTTGTATGGGACTGAGATTCGGGTCCTAGTACTCACATGGTGACTCACAACTGACCTAAATTCTAGTTCCAGGGTATCCAATGCCTTCTTCTGAACTCTGTGGGCATGAAGACTTCATATGGTGTACAGATATATATATATATAAGCAAAACATCCATATATGTATATTAAATAAATATATGTATATAAACAAGTAAATCTTACATAAAAACAAATAGCTTCCAAATTTGTTTGCTCATGCACATAATTGGCTTTAAAAATATATGTTTTGATACATTTCTATCTGTAGTTTCACCTGGATGCAGAGACAGTCTTAGTTCAGTAATAATGGTTAAGTGTTCCTTTGAGTTTGGTTCCTTCATTGAACAAATGCAAAAGAAATATTTCATAAAGCATCGAGAATGTTTCTCTCATCACAAAGCCTAAGCCCTCCTAATACATATTGATGAACTTCAGAAGTAATATCATAGCCATTCAGATTTGTGACTTATTAAAGATGACGATTATTCTAGTTAATGAATAGGGTGCTATATAAAGTCAAGTGGGAAGGCAAAATTCTGCACAAGTTCCTCCAGAGAACCATTCTTCATTCTGGAAAAAAAAAGCCATAAATATTTAAAAATAATTTCAGATTATTGTCACTATATTTTACAATCAGCCTGTTTTAAAGTAGGTAGATAGTTATTCTGGAATGAAGAGTATATATTCTATTTTAAAAATTTCCAGTTATTTCACACAGACACAGACATAAACACAGACATAGACACAGACACAGACACAGACACACAGACACAGACACACAGGCACACACACACACACACACACACACTCTCACGGGGGGGGAGGGGGCAAGGGAGAGGGAGAGAGAGACGGAGAAAGACAGAGAGAGATAGAGAGAAAAAGAGAGACCCTGTATATAAATATTCACATCACAGAAACCTAGTAATTTTCATCAACCTAGTAATTTTATAAAAACTGTATATACCACATTAGTTTTTTTACTAGTGGATTACATAGGAGGTTCAAATATGGCACAAACAGAGATTCTTGAGAAAAATTACTACATACTATAAATAATATTACATTGACTAGTTGACTCTCTAATAAAATTATTGGTCAATATTTTATTTTAATCAAAAGCATATTAAATTATTACCTATCATACTGACATTAATTTGAGCCATCTACAGTCCCGCACCAAGGAGTTAGAGAGAAATGTCAATGACCTTAGTGGGTCTAACTATCTCAGACACCTACATGCAAAGCAGTACTTCGCTTTGGAATAAACCTATGAAAACAGAAGGGAATGAAATTGAAAACACATTTGCAGGAGGGACCGTTGGGAGCTACCAATGGCAACTTGTTCCTCTAAAAGACCAAAGTGAAACTCACAGAGGAATCAGCCTTGGAAATTAGAGTCTCCTGGTAAAGATAGGCTTAGGTAATTGCTGGAAATTGGAAGATTTTGAAATGTAAGGAGGACTTTTCATTTCACACACATTTGCACTACTTGACTTCTTCTTAGACAATTCAATCTCCTTAGAAAATTGTTAATCTATTTTGTTGTCAACTCAGTATGAATGATTTAAATCAGTGTCCAAATTACTGTCCTCATTTAAAAACAAAAACATCATGAGTCCATCTTGAGTCCGCCAGCTTTTAAATCATGCAATTTATTAGATGGACCCTAAAGGAGAATTATGACATACTGTGCATTGTATGCAGATAGTTCTTGAAATTTGTATTATCACTGTCATGTAGGTTATTAAACCCAGGCTCTTAATCACACTAGGCATATGCTGCACCATCAACCTTTATCACAGCCCCAGAGAGACAATCTTATTTAGAAAAGAAGCCTTATTCCCAGGTTAACATATGCTTCAGAGTCTGAGCCATAGATTTCCATGTTCTTCAATAGAATTAAATTTGCCTATGTGGTCTAATCCCATTACAACTCTGATGTAACTGACTATTCAGACATCTATGAAGGAAAATGTTTATATATCTAAAGTTCTGAGCACATATTACCCATGTTTCAATAAAAAATAGCACTTCAGAGTTCAGCACAGAGTTCTCTACCAGGATGAAGGAGCTCTTTGCCCCGGAACTCACAGGTAAAATGTTCCAGGAGCCGGAATTTAGGGAGACTGAGAGATGGGATTAGACTTGGGCACCTGAGAGAAATGGACATTAGTGACCTGGAAATACACCATAGAGCCTAGAAGCACGACTAAGTAGACTTGATCTTTCCTTTTCCTTAACTTTCTTGATTTTTCTACTGTTGTTTTGTGAGTCTTGTGTGCCAACTCTACTTCTAGAGTATTGCAGGAAGGAAGCAGCCATCCTGCCAGCTCGCCAAGAAGCAAAACCTATCTATCCCCCTGGCCCTTGCTTCCGGCCATCTCATACCAAGATGGAGGGTGGATACCAGACTGTTAAGGAAGAGCAAAGCCATGAGAAATGAGATGTGGGAGCCAAGAACATGCAGGAGGAAAGGCTCAGTAAGGACTCATTGCTTCCACTACTGTTTCTGCCGACAATTGAAACTATTGCCTTGGAATTGATGAGAAGCTTAACCCAACACTAGACATGAGGAGTGAAAACATAGAGGAGTTAAGCTCCTGGAGAATCCGGGAAGAGACTGAATCCACTGTTGAGTCGGTTCCCTAGGAAGCCATCTTTGCGTTCGCCAGCCATGTCCTACTCTGTAAGATTCTGTTAGGCTCTTAGTGGTACCTTCAGTCTGGCCACAGTCTGGTTGAAAAGAAACCAGTCAAAGAATAACTATTTTCACGATGGTTATCATTAATGTTTATTGAACACTTTTTACTAAGTATTTTAAAATATTTGTGTGTGTGTGTGTGTGTGTGTGTACACATATCTCCCATGTATAAGGAAAAAAGACTTCAGAAGTCACATAAAGAGTCAGGGTCCCTGAGGCTGTAGTTTCAGATAGATATATGTTGCAAAGTTGGTGCTAGAAACTAAATCCCAAGGTCTTCTACAAAGGAGCAAATTCTCTGAGTCATCTTTCTTGGCTTATTTACGTATTTTTCAATATTTTGATATGCATTAATTAATCTAACTTTTATAACATTTAAATAATATAGGTATTTTTCCTTATTTCATTCAATGTATGAGAAACCGAGGCACTGGGAGGTTGCACAACTTGTTTGGGATTACACAGGGGATTTTGCAGGAGCAACTTACTTATGTTTGACACATGCAAATGGGCAAGAGGCTTCTATTGCATGGCTATGAGAGGAATACCTTCGTCAAAAGTCTAAGGCATGAGCTTTACAGTTCTATGGGATGCTAATTTGCATGCAAATAAAGTTGTACCAGGACAAAAATACATAATTCCTAATTGAGTTGAACTTTTTATAGAAAAATTTAAGGCCATTAAATCTGTGTTGTCCAAGAAGCTTCTAAGCAGAGTGGATAAATGAGCCTGAAAAATAGACTTTTTGGCAATTGCTCTGTTACGGTTTGGATGTAAATTATCTCGCACAGGCTCGTGTGTTTGAACACTTTGTTTCTAGCTGATGGTGCTGTATGGGGAGTTTGTAGAAAGTTTAGGATGTAGGGCCTAGCAGGAGGAAGTGAGGTGTTGGGGTAGAGAAAGGGGTTTAGAAATAGAAAGCCCACTCCCACTTCCAGGCCTAACTCCATTTCCTGAACCATTCGGGCATAAGTGAGCTCCTGCAATCTCATAGGAATCAGGCATTCCGGATGCCACATCTTTCCGGCTATGCTAAAGAATGTAGCCTTTAAGACAGTGAGTCAAAATAAATTCTTTTCCTTACATCATTTTTTTTCCAGGCGTTTTATCACACTGATGAGAAAAACTAATAATATTCCGTTCCAACTGTCCTCCATGTTTATTGTAGAGTCATTGTCTCCTTGGTTTTGCTGTAACACCTGTTGTTTGTGTCATGTAAAATGGTGGGGAATGAGCAAGATGACATGAGACAATAAGTGTCACTATTTCATATTCTTTGAACTTTGGTGAAAATGGATTCCTTTTTTTCTATGCTCTAATTTGTATTTTGCTCTCTTAATTTGAAATTCTATTATCTTAAAATCATGAAGACACTATCAGATGATGTTTTAATGTTTTATACTGGATTTTTCACAGTATTAAAATTTTCTGTGATTTTTTTTTTTTGTAAATGGCACCATGAAAATTGGGTAAGTAATTTTAATATTCAGATTACCTGAAAATTTTTGACGCAGATGAAAATATAAGAATAATATAAAACTAACGTGGTTCATGTAAAGCGTTTGTGGATATACGTGATCACATTGAATAAATAAAGTATTATTCCTTTTTTTGTCTGATAGAACCAATAAACAGCAATGACAAAATATTTGCTAAGCAAGAAACCAGGAAGGAATTGCTACCTGCTCATTGTGGCATGTCACTGGAGCATCATTTCTTGGAAAATGTTGAGACTGGCCCTAAAGTCTATTACCACAGAGAACTGGAGTATCGTTAATCTTGAACTCAAGTGGGGCTGGAAGAATCTGGAGGCAGAAGCTGATGCAGAGGCTATGGAGGGTGCTGCTTACTGGCTTGCTCAACCTGCTTTCTTATAAAACCCAGGAACACCAGCCCAGGGATGGCACCAGCCACCATGGCCTGGGCCCTCCCCCATTGATCACTAATATAAAAACTCTTTTCAGTTGGATCTCATAGAGGCATTTTCTCTTCTGAGGCTCCTTCCTCACTGAAGACTAACTTGTGTCAAGTTGACACATAAAGCCAGCCAGTCCAATCCCTCATCAGATAAGGCCTATTACCATTCCCATAGCAGGGAAGGGGATTCTTACATATCTCATAGGTCTTAACCCTTCCTGAAATCCTATTTTATGAGTCCATTTTGCTCACTGAGATTATTTAAGAGATAAACAATTGACTGGTGGTGGCTTGGGAGAACATTTTTGGTAATGTATCTACCCCTATATTCCATAAAGTACTGTTCAGTGAAATGGTCTTTTTAAGCCATCCATGTCTTATCGTATGCAATAGGAGGAGCACTTCACCCCATAGATTGCCTAGGACACAGATTAATGGTGGAGCTGCATTTGTGCCACCCGTGCTTCTATAAAGAACCTTAATAAACTATTGGCTCATTGAGCTAGGCTGGGCTAGAATCTTAGCTCCATGAATACCTTCTGCATCTGAGACAGTGTCTATAAAGAAAGACACATGAAATTTCCCAATGCAGATATTCCGAAAATTCTGCCATTGGCTTCTGTCTTTCTGCTTTGCCTTTAAAATGAGAGGTATGAACTATCCATTGCCAAATTTATCTACTAATTACCTAAATGATTTGTTACTTGATAGTATTATTAATTATATTTTGGAAGCAACATAAGAAAAGTTGCTAATGATATTCACTGTTGTATGCTTTTGTCCAAGGTTCATTGTGTTTAAAATATTCACAGAAGGTAGTAAAATGGTGTTGAATATTAATTTCAGATGATTAATGGGAATCTGAGCATGGGGCTAATGTAACACTGAGAAAATATACTTTGCTGGGAATATGACTTCGGGTAGCGCTTCCTCAGCATGCAGATGTCCCTGGATTTGATCCTCAACAGTAAAACCTAAAAACAAACAAACAAAAAAAAAACAATACAAAATTAGATGGGTGTTGGGGGTAAAGGAAGAATGTAACTTGTCAATTAAGCAGTGTTGATGAAAATTGTGGTAATTCCTTAATTTGACTGTTTTGTTTTCAGAAGCACGAAAGAGGTGCTTGCCTCTCTCTTCCCCATCCCTTGCCAAAGCCTTACATTCAATCAATGTGAACTATCTGATCATCTGTTTAGTGAGAGGTATACTCTTCTCATTTAATATCTGCAGCCATCACTTGAGAAACCAATGTGAAAGCGGTCTCTTTATTGCTACCCAGGAAAGAGAATCTGAGATGAAGTTAAAGATGAAGCAGAGACAGAGGGAACTGCCAACCAATGAGTGACCCAAGATGATACCCATGCTGTGATAAAGAGCCAATCCCCTGCCACTATTAATGACACTCTGGTACGCTTGCAGACAGGAACTTAGCATAACCATCTCCTAAGAGGCCAATGGAAACCGATGCAGAGAAGAGGAGGGGGGATAGTGGGTGGAAGGCGGTTGTGAGGGTGGGACTGAGAGAAGAGGAAGGAGCCTATGATCCTCATGTAAAGTGAATTATATTAATTCAATAGTTTATTAATCTAGAGGGTATTATTTTAATAAAATTAATTAATGAAGAGAAAACCAACTATATGTCTTGCTAAATCCATCCCCCCCCCCAACCCCGCAAAGAATCAAGTTCTAGTTCATATGAAAATTTGGTAGAATTCAGCCTCAGCAAAGCAACTCAGAGCCATTCCCAAATTCATTGTCCCCAGAGTTGCCCCCAAGTGATGGCAACTTCACGTTCATGCGCTTACAATCAGTTAAATGCGTACCTCCCTGGGTATGGGCTGAGAGCTTGCACAAGCCAATTCTTGAGCTCAGAAGATGGCCAAGTGCTGAAGTACTATGGGGTTTCTTTCCTTAAAAAAAGCTGTGGGAAACGTCTATGCTACCAGACAGAGACTGTTGCAAGTGGAGCTCAAATTCACAAAGTCTCTGGAAGGGTATGAATGTAAATGAATGTATATGTCTATGAATGCAAATGTATGGTAAGTATAAAGAACTAATCGCAGATATGATGAGGAGGTTCATCTGGAGAAGAAGAAAAGAGCAAGATGTTTCTGCCAGTAGAGGGAGAGAATGTTGGCCAGTGGAGCAAATGTGGAGGAGAGGACAAAGGGAGGGAAGGATGGGAAGCTAGAAAAGGCTTCTCGGCTCTTTGCTGCTTTACACAGAGCTGTTGTTCACTCTGTAGGCTCATTCTCAGTGATGCTATGTCTCCTCAGGACTAGCCTTCAGGTTCAGAGAAGAAACACGGGAGTGTCCTTGCATTATGTCTGCTGCTCTAAAAGCAGTCTCTAGCTCTGACTCGTGTCGTGGGTTGATTGGCTGGTTTATACAATAAGACCAAGTGAATCTCTTCAGAGTTCTGGCTCTCAAGATGGGGTAAATAAGAGCTGGGAGAACGTAGCCTTTGGGGAAAGCTTTTTAAGTGAGAGGCATTTCTTAAAGTGAGAGCTCGAGGTGCGAACTGTATGAGCGACAGATAAGTGTGATGTTACCACACTCCTCCATATTTGTGATTGGCAAAGCCTTCTGAAGACTGGCAGCCTTTAGCAGCTCTATTTTTATTAGTGCTTATAGCTCCTGACAAATCTATACTGCCAATTCTCTACAAGCGCTTCTGAAACTCATTGGGTACATTTTTGGAAGTTAAAAAGCCTGGAAAATGTTTTAATATGAAACACCAAGAAGTCCTTATATAATCTTCAGAGAATACATGCTATTTATATACGTACACTATGACATCAATTTCCAAAATGATGAAAAATACGCCTTCCATAGGGGTCCATTTTTGCAGGCTGTAAAAGGAATTGTGAATTTGTAAGGCAGTTTTCCTGCTGTAGAGTTAAGCCTTGGAGCAACGGTATCATGACAACATCCTCAACATTTGGTAAGTTCAGTTGGAGTCAGAATTAGAATGTTTATATGTTAAGAGTTTACAAAAATAAAAAAAAAAGCTGTAAGTGCAAACTCATATTCTCATGGCACTCCAGTTAACAAGTTTTCATGTGATAAACCCAGAAAAAGAGAAAGGAAAATAAATTTAAAAAGAAAAGAAAAGGAAGCATGGGGAGATGGTAAAAGTCTTTACCTTGCACAAAGCAAATTTAAACATTTAACTGTTCTCCCAAGATTAGCACCAGAGTTTTCCTTAGAGGCACAAAAGAATTCTGCCTTGCATTTTAGCACATCCAGGAGCAAGGAGGAAAGTGACAAAATTCTTTGAAAAGCTGAAAAGATCCAGCTTTATTTGCAGTACTTAGCTTAGTTTGGAAAAGGCAGAGGCGTATTTCAAAATAGTCTCCTCATTGGACTTTTAATTTTTTTTGGAAAGAGGGGGAAATAATGGGCCTCTTCCAAATGGCTGGAAAATGGTGTCGGGTTAATGTTTATATGGAAGATGGAAACATTTTCAACATACATCCCCCATGTCGATGTTTCTTTGCCTCATGCTTCATAACGTAAAGTTGCTGCTTTTGTTGTGATTTTAAACACAAACAGTTTAAATCCATTATGCACGGAGACCAGCCTAGATTTGTTTGAACTGATCAAAACCGAAAATTCTCAAAGCTGTAGATAAAAATACGATTTCTTTTGCATCATTTAAGAGACCCCTCTTTTCAAAATGACTTTCCTTCTGGGACTCTGCCATTAGGATTCGTCTGCTAATCAGCTTCTCCCATGAGCGAGCTCAGGCCATAGATGCCAGGGCAACAACAGATCATATCTATTTCTTCCTAGAGACTTCTTCCACCCATTAGAAGCTGCACTATTTCCTACAAAAAACACAAAGTCCCCTGCTCCATTGGACGAGAACCTCCTCCCACACATAACAGAAGGTGACACAGTTCTAAAAGATCCTGCAAATGCTGTCAGTAAACTGCAGTTTCTGAGAGGCAGCTGAAGCCCTTTTTCCAACTCCCTGATCCCTGGCCACTCGTAGGGCATTACTCATCACTTCCAACATTCAATGCTCACAGTAATCATGGCCAACATTGCTGTGTGGGAAGTGAACCACACAGAACACTGCCTTCCGAGCACTTTTCCCCCTCAAACCTATTGTCTGCCTTCCATGTGCCATTCCACCAAGTCTGTTCTCATGCTCAGAGCCTGCACTTTCTATCGCCGACCTTGAGAATTTAATGGGATATAAAATCAGAGCAGCTGGGGGCCACGCCTCCTGCTTTCACCTTTCCAACTCAGTTTTTCAAGTCTTTGTTGAATATTTTGGAAATCCCTTGTTCTTGTCTTTGATGCGTTCTAGCCATCCCTGCATTCGCCTTCCGCCTTGTCCCTTGTGAACCATTATCTGCCAGAATCATCAGTATGTGGTTGGAACCACCCAGCTCCTGCCATTAAGGCTCTAAGCTCCACTCCACCTCTCTACCTTTCCCTATTCTTCTTGTCTTGTACCAGCTGTAGACTCTGGGTCTTTCTGGTCCACTCAATCCTTTCATTTTATCTGTGGGTCTCTTATTCTGTTTTGCTAGGGACACTGATGATATCTCCTTTCCCTGCAAATGTAGGTTTGTAAGTTTATTTTCTCCCCTGCATGCACTCTATCAGAGTTATCAAGTTTCGTCTTTTTTTTTTTAAAGTAATATTCCTTGTATCTCATTTTCTTTTTTCTATGCGTTTGATTTTTATCTTCCCTTTTCACAGGAAAATTTAGTAAAAGATATAATACCTGCTGATTTCATTTCTCACGTCCCAGACTTCTCACAGTAGTCATCAACAGCATCCTTTATGGTAAATACACTGTGTAGTGTTCGCAGCTTTGGCCACGGGCAATGTTTTATATAGCTCCTCACTGAGTGTTCTTAGACTTTCCAGGGCAACATTCTTGCCTGGGTTTCTTCTTGTGGTTATGGTTGCTCCTTTACAGTCCCTTTTAGGTGCCAAAGATATTACTGCTTTCCTAAACCCCAGGCTTCTCTCTCATTCCAGTTTCTCTTAATGTGTTTAATAATGTCTGTTGGATCAGCAAGGGAATAGATGTTGATATTTCTCACATTTACATGGTGGAAATCTTGCCTGGCCTTCAGTCTGTATGTTTCTAAACACACTCGTTATTTCTTTTGCACACACAGGCTGTTGCTTTCATATTAGCTTCTCTGAAATTGAACTTATCGTCCACTGTGGAAAACCTTCTTTGCTTGCTGGATATGTAGAGAGAAGCATCACTCTCTGTGAGGTCTATGCTCCCATGCTAGGGAATGAAGGTCATGGCAAAGAAGGTTGAAAGAATTTAAGAGGTTGTAGACTTCTTCAGTCTGGAGGTAGGTTACCACAAGGACCATTAGACAGGCAACCAGATGCAGGTCAACACACATGAAATACACACAAAGAGTCACAGACACACAGGCAGACTGCTATACCGTCTACATGGAGGCTGGCACATATATGCTTTAATGAAAGACCCTGATATCATGGCCCTAAAAAAGTAGCACTCTGCCAAAGAGAGTTATATGACAGATTATATGAGAGTTATATGGCACTGTTTACTTTGGGGTTCTCTGAACATCCAGTGTCAGCAATTTCATGTTGACTCACAGTCCTCCGATGTCTAGTGTCAGCCATATTTTAGGTGACTTAAACCACTTATTCACACAGGAGCCTTGTGTATAAACCTAAACTGACCCTAATAGCTTCTGTTTCCAACACTGTCAACCCAGACAACCATGTCAGAATTTAGGACTCATACAAGAAGACTCAGTACATCTTGACTCTCCGTTCGGCACAGATCCTCAGCATGGATCAGTCACCAAGGTTCACTGAATCCACCTCTTATGTCTCTCAAGCCTATTCCTTAGCTCAGTTGAACAGACTTTGGCCAGACTATAACTGTGGTTATCCCTAAACTTAGTCACTTTCAATACTATTGTAAGAAAAATCATTCTAAAACCAGATTATCTGATTGTGCCATTACCATGCTTCAAGTTCTTTAATATATTGCCAGGGCTTCCCTGACTATTCTTCTCCTCCATTATTTCCCAAGCTTTGTTATACAAGACTATTGTTTATCTTCTATTTCTCATAATTCACAAGACTCCTTTATTACTTCCCTTACCTAATGATGTTTGGTGGTTCTAAGGTACATCTCTTGATTTGCTGTTGTTGTTGTTATTGTTTGCTTTTCCTTATTTTCTATGCTGGTTAGTATTTTTGTCAACTTGACACCAGCTAGAGACTGGGAAGAAGGAACGTCATTTGAGAAAACACCTGTATCAGAATGATCTATGGGGAAGTCTGTGGGGCATTTTCTTTAATTAATGATTGGTACTGGAGGGCCCAGCTTAACGTAGATGGAGCCATTCCTGGGCAAGTACTGGGAGGACTAAGAAAAGGAGGTGAATTTGAGGTTGAAAGCAAACCAGTTAGAAACATTCCTCCATGCTGTCTATTTCAGGTCCTGCCTCCAAGTTCCTGCCCTGAATACCTCAGAGGTAGACTGAAATTGAGATATGTAAGGAAAATAAACCCCTTTTTTCTTAAGTTGATTTTGATCATGGTGATTAATAACAGCAAAATAAAGCAAATGAGGACAACTTCATCTCACTAGCTTCTATTTTGGGACTCAACTAATACCAATTTTCTTTGGCAAAATTTTCCTCATTCATATGTACCTTCTCCCTATAAGCCTTGGAGGAAATCTTTCCCTTTACTGGAGAGACAACTGAAAGCATTTCTTCCACACACATATGCGATATAGTTAGCCTTCCATATGGATCCATAGGTCTCTCATCCGTGAGTCCAGCAAAGTGATTTGTGTGAATCCAACAAAACTATTTGGGAAACATTATATTGCTAAGAACATGTATAGACAATATGCATATTATCATTTCCTAAGTAGCATATAACCATTTACATAACTATAGTGTTTTTGCAGCTGTACGTCATCTAGACTCAGTTGTACAGCATGCCAGAAGGTGTGTATAGGTTATATGCAAATGCCATGCAATTTTACATTAAGCACCTGAGGATCTGAGATTTTTCACCATTGATGGGGTACTTGGAGCAAATTTCCCACAAATACTGAATACTAACCATGTCCTAATTTGAGATAATTTTTTAACTTTTCTCCACTCTGAACTCCAGTAGGTTTTTGTCTTAATTAGTCAACATTACTTCTCTAGACATGTGGGCTATATAATAAAATTTTGTTTCACAAATATGAAAAAATCACTAAATATTCACTATATATATACATATATACTTGATCAGAAAAATTTAAATAAAATGTCACCCTTCTCAAAAACTTATTCACAAGGGCATTGCTCTAGTGTCAGATTTTTACACTAAGGAAGGTTCAACAGTGGAGGATATATATAAAGACAAAAAGAGAGTTTAAAATCAGACCATCTGTGGCCCTAATGTCAAGATAGGATGGTTAGGTGTCAGTTAACAGCTCTGTTTCAAGGGACTTTAGACTTATTACATATTAACTTGAACAAAGAATAATTAATACAAACAAGGTTGTTAGGAAAATAATAAATCAGCAGTGTTCCCTTTCCATCTCCTAATATTGAATTGCTGCCATTTTTCATTACTTTGCAGTATTGCTGACAGTCCTCTATAGAATTCATTGTGGCTGATCATCCTCTATAGGTCTTGGGATGAATAATTACATCTACTTTGAGGAATCACAATATTGGCTATTGTGGTCAACTGCATTTCTATAACACAGAGAATCTAAGGAGACATTAAAGAACCTGCCCAAATCTATTTTTTTGTAAAAAGTGATCATATAAAATTCCTGTCCTATTAACAGATCCTAGTGAATACCAAAGCATTCTGTGTGCTTTTGCTTTAAGAAGTTTTGATTTTATCATTATATATAAATCTATTTACATATGACATATATGTACATTTAATCTTCTTCCAAAAGTACGCTATTTGCTGTGACAGCTCATATTCATTGTCAATGTCATTTGACTAAGGATCATCACAGAAAGACATCAGTGGTCTTGTCTATGTAGATATTTCTAGATAGGTTTAACTGAGAAGACAAAGACATTTTCTTGGTGTTCTGGGCTGTTGTTTGGCAGGTTCCTCCAAAATCTCTCCTATGTAAACATTTGCATCAGGAAGGGTAGAGGCTCAGAAGTCTTAGGTGGTAACAGGACACGGAAAAAAGACATATGGGGAGAATACAATCTTGGAAAGAAATTGAGGGTCCCAACCAACATTTTAGAAAGGAAGCAAACAACACAGTTTTAGAATATGAAGATGCTGCAAACTGCATAGAGAGCTCCAGGATGGAGGCTTTTGCTAGTCCTTGCCTATGTTGTTGGTTTTGCAGTGGCAATTTCTGTAGCTCATCAAACTGGACATTGATACAATCTTTATCTTGATTTTTCTAGGCTCTCTTTCTGTGGTTAGAAAGTGTGTGTGTGTGTGTGTGTGTGTGTGTGTGTGTGTGTGTGTGTGTGTGTGTGTGTAGTCACCCTAGTAAACATCTGTCACACAACAGTGTCCCATGGCCTGGGGTTCAGACCTGAATAAAATGGATGAAATCAAGTTGAGCACAAGTGTTCATCTGTTTCCACTTCCTGACTGGGGATGGTGGTATTTGGCTAGTCCCTTCATGCTTCTGTTGTCATGGTTTACCTATCACGGTACACGGTATCCTACAGGTATAATTGACAAGAAACCCTCCTTGCCCTACAAGCCACAGCAACAAGAATATGAATTATTACAAACCATAGTTTTCTGGAGGTTCAAGCTGCATTGTCTATAATATGGAAAACTATGTATCTAACAAGATTTTCATGATAACTGAATGACTTAAACAGTGCTTCACCTTGATTTTACTTATTCTTTTTATATGTCGAAAGAATGTCATATCTAATGGAAGTGGAGTAATGAGAGTACTCCTGACAAGTAGAATCTGAGGGATTCATCTTGAGCTTGTGATTGCTCCAGAACCTCCTGGATACCCTAAGGTGATGCAGGAATTATGGTCTTTGCAAATGGCAGAGATACGAGTATTGTGTGACTTAGTGAGCCATTAATAAACATCTGTTCATGCCAATAGAGCATCAACACTAGAATAAATAAATGCTAGCAGCCATGTCCAGCTCAGTGAAGCAGTGAGTTGATTGTGGTTACTTATAGGAATGTGAGGTAAGAAGGTGTAGAGCCCAGCTGGCTCAAAGGCACCTGCATTACTGAAAAGCCCACTGCAGGATAGGGGATGACTCACAGAAGGTGCACCCGCATAATTTTCTGATTGCAGTCTGTTCTGTTGTGGTAAAAATAAGAAAAGGGGTCTGGAGAGATGGCTAATGGTATCCCGGCATTCCCAGTCCATGCAGAGCAGCTGGAGCCGTGCTCTATGACTGTTTCTCTGTTAGGCGTTTTCACACACTGTCCCGGTGGCAGATTGTTACCATGTCTGACACACACATCATGTTCCGCCGGCCATTCTAGCGTGGCAACACGCCACACTGACCCCAGGCATTCTATAGCGTCGCACAGCTTCCTGCCACCGACTCTGCCCACACTCCCAGCAATTGCCTGCCCCCTGGTTGTTAAAGTATAAACTCCCAACTGCCCAGTAAAATCAAGACTCAGCAAACTGTAACCCAAGAATCAGATTTATATGTTAAGGTTTCGATCCACAGTACATCCACACAATGAACTTACAACCAATTTATAAGGATATAAACTGCCCACCTAGATAAGAAACTCCATCCCAGCTACCTTGGCAATTCAAGACCACGCGGATCTGGGCATCCTTCCCCATCTCCATCTCGAGTCTCTCTCGCTGCTCCTCCTCCTCTTCCCTCCTTCCTCAAATTTTTCCCGCCTACCCTTCCTTCTCATCCAATAATAGGCCTCTCCTTATCTTGGACCCGCCCGCCTTGCTGCGTAAATGTAAAATGTTATGCTTTTATGACCATGAGGAAGAACTTTATATCCCTTGTAAGTTTTAGAAGCTTCCTGAACTTTGAGAACTTCATTTATTTCCATTCTCTTAAGGACCTTCCCTCCTCATCGGTGGGAAAATGGTTTACTTGAAGGTTACTGTATAGCACGGCTTCATACCATGCACACATTTGTTAGGACCTGAGCTGCTACATGCAAAATGCACCAATTATGCCTGACAAATAACGAGTGTCTACTGATTGTAGAGGCTTTGTATTAATTACCCTGGTGAAACAGAAAGCAGGAATGATGTCGTGATCATTTCGTGTATGAATTTCCTTAGCCTTCAGAAGACTAAGGCATGAATTATTCCTTTAGGAATACGAAAAATTTTAAGCAGGGATAAGCTCCCACAGCATTGAATTTATTCATTCTGAACCACGAGATACATGCAATTAAGTCCATGGGAGGGATAATTCCAAGTTTCCTCGTGAGATTTTTAATACACTCCCAGATGAGTGTTACTCCTGTCATTTAGAATGTCTGGTAGTCATAGATACCATCCAAAATGGGCGGCTGCTGGAAGGACCTTTGTTTTCTAGAAGATGATCAGTTCCACATAACGTATTACAAGCTGCGTGTCACACTGAATGTATTAAACACACAGTAAGTTTGCTAGTGATAAAATATGCTCATAACTGTTTCACAAAATATTAACTTCTAATCAGATCAGATTGTTTCATTTTCTTGCTTCTCTGGAGAAAAAAATTTAAAATTGATATCTATTACTATTCATAACTTAAAGAGGTAGGATTTAAATTTGTATCTCAGGTTTATTGAAATGAATAAAAGAAAAATATACAATGAAAGTACAGAAAAATCTAAGAAAATTTACTCTAAGGAATTTTAACTTTCTTTCACAATTCTTTCCCATCATATAAATATAAGAAAACAAAAAAATATTTAGAAATGTTGCACAAACCACTAAGGTACATAGAAAAAATAAAACAGTTTTATATAATTATTTATATATGCCAGCCTCCACACATGAAACTTTAAAACATTCCTAAAAATATTCCAATCTTTGTTTTTCTAAAATTTTATCATAATATGCCATCATTAAATGAAAGCAACAATTGAGCCCCTCTTTTACTGCTACATATATTTAAATTTATGGAGTTTTGTTTGTTTATTTAGTAAGTATACATACACACAAACACACACACTTTTCTACAAGTATGAGAGTGGAGATCAGAAGAAAGCAAAGACAAGTCATTTTTTACCTTTAATCATGTAGGCCCTCAGGATCAAACACAGGTTTTCAGGCTGGGTTTCAGCCTTTATCCACTGAGCCATCTTGGTGGTTCAATTATCTAAATGCAATCTTCTACTTTCATTAAATTGTCCTGAATGTTATCAATAATTAACTACCCTTTTTAAAATGAAATTCGATATTCTTGGTGGTCAACGAGGGATCTATTTAAAAAATAATCCAGGGAATAAATAATAAAAATGGAATAATATGATATTTTATGAAGACAGACACATATACATTTGATGAAAAATACCTTTGCAAAATAATAATTTACCAAAATAGTATTCTCAGCCTTTTAAACATTAGGGAGAAAAAGCTTTAATGTGTTTGCACTTTTAGTAGGAGTCTTTAAAACACCCAAATGGTCAGATCTATACTTTTGATTTATTGAGGGAAGGAGACTTGCCGGTTTCGATGCTTGTGTGGTCCTCTATCCCCTGGGTCACAAGAGTACCTTTGTGACAGAGCAAGTCTTGATAGTGAACATGGATACTCGCCACCCAAGAGTGCAGTAATCAGAATGAAATAAGGCTCCCCAAGGAGATAGCTATGCAATACAGATGCAGAAAACCTTTAATGTTATTTAGATCAGAAGCAACTGCCAATCTCCAGATGGTCTACAACTTCCCCCGAGCCGGAAGAACCGGCCACAAATCAGCAGCCATTATTAGTAAACATATTTTGAGTGTTTTCCCCTTGAATGACTATTAATCGGAATAGTGAAAAAGTACATTTTACACAGCTTAACTCACTATGGAAAATATCTACTTATGTGAAAATATGTGCAAAATTTATTGAGGAATATACACCTGAACAAGACAGTTCCTTAAAAAATGTATTTTTTGTTGAATTTATTAAGATACAAGCAGGTGGTATGTAAGAACAGAGAATGTGAAAAAGCAATTTCGTTATTTGGAAGTAAAGGAAAATTCAATGCCTGGTCTGGTGTGTCAATCATAAAAGGGCAAAGGGGGCTGATTTAGTTTAGGATCCTGATATAAAGTTTATGCAAATAGGAAACATTGCAGGAATGTTTAATGTCTTAATTATATGAAAACTATTGTTCAATGGCCTCGTACTATGAAAAAAATCTATTTGCAAACACATAATTCCCCAAAACATTGACAGAGTGGTAGGGAATATTAGTAACATAACATTTTAAGGTAGTATTAATTAAATTGCAGTTTGAATGATTCTATATGTTGTTGGTAGTGGATCTGAACACATGGATTCATTCTTGAGCTATTCTAACTCAGTTTGTCATCTGTTAATCATCTTTGCGCTGTTGTAGGTAGTGCGAATGTTCATAGTAACTGATGATCCACATTGGCAGACCTGGAAAGCTGAAAGCCGTGTCTCTAGATTTCCATTCGTTTCCAGCAAGGGATTTCTCACCGACGTGTCTGCCTATGTCTTTGTCATGACACAGAGGTGGTTTCTTCTGGCAATATTCATTTATGCAAGCTCTCTTTCATCCACGTCCCTACAAATTTCTACAACAACTTATGAGTGCAGTTTGAACTACATAGTTCCACCAATCCTACTATTCTTAAAACTTTCCAGAGCCTCTCATTCTCACCTATATGGTCATATCAGCATGTATGTGTGAATATCTGTATGTGTCTAGGTATATATGTGAGTGAGCGTGTCTGTCTGTGTGTGCGTGCATGTGTGTGTGTGTGTGTGTGATTATATATTTTGATGTGTGTGTATGTGTGTGTGATTATGTATTTAGATGTGTGTGAGTGTGTGTGTGTGTTGTGTGTGTGTGTGTGTGTGTGTGTGTGTGTGTGTGTGTGTGTGTGTGTGTGTGTGTGTGTGTGTGTGGGTAGAGGCAGTGGACAAGAGAACACAGATATAGCCAAGGAGCAGTAGGACTTCTATTTTAACACATAGATGAGGGCTAGACTTGGAAGCTTCACATATTTATGGTGAAGAAAAATGATTCAATTTTTGTTTATAGACAGGAGCATGCATATTTTAAAAACCTGTCACAAATACATATATTTATACATATATACATATATATTAATTTTACTCATGGGTGTCTCTATAAAGGATCATTCCCCTCAAGTGTCTACTTGCTAGTTATTCTCTTAGTCTGATTTCCGATTAATATTTAATAGTTCACAGGGAATTGAGAAATGCACTGTTAATACCTTCAACTTTGCCTGCATCTTCCTGTTTCCAGAAACACAGAGAACCCTGCTCCAAGAACTTTTGTCACTTAGACTGTAGAAATGTTTTTCTTCTGGAAGATAATTGTGCCCGACGCAGAGCAAACGGACCAAGGAATACAATCAGAGGCTTTATTGCCTTTTGCTGCATACATTGCCTTAAGTTCTGCTTTACTGAATTAAACCCAGTTTTTCAAACACTTGCAATCACATGGAACATTGTTTCCTTTGCCAATAGTTAGCTGATCTGTTTTCTTGTATGATAATCCTTGTTCTAGATACTAAAGATATGGACCCCGAAGCCCAGGAGGTAGCAAAGAAAAAGCTTCACAAGATTTCACAGAAAACACTTAGGCTGGGTTAATACAAATTGCATCAGAAGCCACAAATATTCAAGTAATTCAGGTCTCATGCTAACATTTTGCACAACTGAAGTACATTAGAAAGTGTATTATTATGAAAAAAAATCACTGTTAGGTAAATTGTAATTTCTGTTTTAATGTTGAAGTGGTATGTGCTTTTCCCAGATTAGAGGCAGGCAGATCATCCATGTAGGCTTGTTTGTGCTTGTGGGCCAGAGAAATGCAGTGTTTCTGGGGTTAGCTTTTGAGGGACATCTGTGAAGTGGCAGATGTCTTGCACTTGGGCTGGGCTTCATAAGCTAATGCTTTGTTTATGAAGCAGCCTCTCTCAAAAAGAGATTTTTTCTCTTTGTACTTGCTGTAGAGCCCAGAAATGCTGCATTTCCCTGGTTCACAAACACAAACAAGTCTGCATGGATTTTCTGCCTACCTATAATCTGAGAAAAGCATGCTCCACTTCAACATTAAAATACGCCCCTTTAAATGATACATGATTTACATTTTAACCTAAATAATTTTCCTGCCTTTTCACTCTTGTAGCAGACATCGTTCATGGGCTAATTCTTTTCTCCTGTGGCTTTGTTGACTGATGTCAGTCACAATATGGGGCTCTTGTGCTTTTGCCAAAGGCCAGTTACAGAAGACAGGGAACAGTTAAGATTCTGAAGTCATCTCCAGGACCTGAAACATCTGTTCTTCTCTTTCATTCCTGAAATCACAATGGACCTGAGGCCTGGTTTCTAGGGGTGCAGCCGTTGTTGTTAGAGTTATTTCAACTACAAACAGACTTTTCAATTCTTTTGCCTTTGTGCAAGCACTATAGTTTTAAGTCCTATCTTGAACTTTTCTTCCTCTTTTCTTTGATCTTCTACCAAGAAAACCTTAAAAAGCAAAATTTTGCAGAGTTTGCTAGTTTTTAACTTTATTATTCTAAGAGAACCATCAGAAACTTTACCCCAGTGTAATGGTCCCCAGTACAGCACCAACCAATCTTGACCAACTTGTGAAACTGCAGATGGAGGTAAACGTGAGTATTTCTGATATCATGTCTACATGTCTGCTAAAAGTTTTAAGATTAAACAGCGAGAAAGTGGGATAAGAAGTATTTTGCAAGCCAGAAACTACTTTAAAAGGCACATGTTGGGAATTTTGGTTTATATAAGCTTTATTTTTTTCAACTGATAATGGTATCATTGTGTCAAACTGTAAAGTTTCTATAAAGCAGATGAAATACATTTTTATATGAAGAAAATATGTTATATATGAAGAACTTCCATTACATTTGTATGGGATTGTGTTGAACAATATTTTTGCAAAGATATCAAGAAGAAGGAGGTAAACAGGAAAAGGAGAAAAGAAAAAAATAGCATTATGGATGTTTGAAAAGTTGTAAGAAAGTCTAGTATTAGTTATATACCTAAAAACTTAAAATACACATCAGTCTGTGTATAAATATGCATACATGAAATTCCTTCATCTGGGTAGAAAATGCTTCCTCTGAGAGTTAAAGATGAACAAACTAATAAAAAATCCTCACACCAGACATGAGAAGCCCTCTTTTGAGCTGCTGCTCAAGAGACTGCCAAAATATTACAATTATTGCTATTGGTACTGGTTTCCTCCCACAGGTGAAAGGTTAGTCATCTTTGTTTAAGACACCATGCACTTCAGACTTAGAGCTTAAAGGAGCCTGAACTGGAACTATCCTGAGTATCTTCTTTCTGATGACTAGATGTCATGATCCTAGAGAGTGCCATGCAAGCTTCTAAGGGAGGGAATTAACCAACAGTTCCATCCAGCGTAATGAACAGCATGCCATGATGACACTAAGGCTGCAGTAGGGGCACATATACCCTGTCAGCAACCAGAAGTTCTTTAACTGATCTTAAGCCTTGTGCAACAAGAGGGAAATCATATTTAGTGCTGGGAACCTAGCCAAATCCTCAGGGGTAGCAAAGTTGCAGATCTTGAAAGAGAATCTATAATGTCACTTCTCTAAAACCACAAAATCCCTAACTACGTTCTCAACATCTGCCCTCGTACTCACAGATATGTGTAGTCATCAACCCTCATCAAGGAAACTTCTCTTTGCAACAGATTGAGACTATTACAGAAAATGCCGAGTTGTGGCACCCAGTTTCAACAGATATGTCTATAAGATCATTCCTGCACCTAAGACCCAAGGGATAATTACTGAAGAGCAGGGAGAAATATTGTATGAGCCGGAAGATCTAGATGTTTACTGTGAGATTGTCTCCCAGGACTGTCAGAAGAGACATCCACAAAGTCTCACTGAGGTGACAAGATAAACGGTCTGAATGAAGACAAAGTGAAGTGGAATCATGTAATTATATTATAATCCCACAAATAAAAGAGATTTTTAAAAGGGAAGAAAAACAACTATGTAAAAGTTAGGAATTAGAGTAGGAAGTGAAATAAATGGGAGATAGTATTTGAATCCAAATTTATTTAGGATTTATCTTTGTTTCTTCTCTGGCTCAACCTCCTCTCCAAGCTGACTGATTCAATCTGACTTCTCTCAGCTTCTCATTGAATTGCTCTACTTAACCTCAAGCTAATTCTGGCGATTTGTTCTAATCTTCTGTTTCCTTCATTCTGGTTACAACTGCTGACCTGTACTGGATGAAGTGCATAAACTGAATGGAACTCACAAGCAAACTCAACTGAACTCAATTGCACAGCATGAATTGCGCTGACTGAACTGATTCAACTCCCTGCTCTATTTGTATACTGCTTTTAAGTAGCCTCTTTCCTGTCTGTTCTCCTGAGAGTTGGGCATGTCCTATATCTGATTCACTCTGTCAAGTCTTTCTCTGATTTGTCACTTTGTCTGCTCCCCAATTAGACATCACTTTGATACATGGCTGCTTCCTCCCAGGAACTAGCTTTACCTTCATTGTTTGAGATTCAAGAGCAGTACTAAGGGCATGTCTGTATTCTAGCCAGTTCATACTGTGTACCAGGATACACAGTATACATACAATATACATACAATCCAGTTGGATTATAGTTTTGGAGGTGATCCCTTGCCATAGCATCCCTGGTGCTGGATAAAATTATTCTTCAGGTAGATCATAAAACAAAACAAGACACTGGTAGGAAAGAGGGGAGTTGACAGAGAAAATGGAAGAAGGAGATGAGAGTAACCAGAACACATTATTAATGTGAAACTATCAAAGAACATTTAATATAAATGATTTTAGAAATTAGTGCTTTCCTCTTTTTCTGTATTTCTAATGAAAGTTTGCACGCTGAATTGGATAAATACAAATGTGTGATCTTTTCAGGCAGAATGATGACCTTTAACCCTTTGTACTTTAGGCAGCTCAACAGATGAGCCACCTGCATCTACTGCTACTAGTAAGACTCTGAGCTCTCTTGGGACCCACCTCTTACTACATCCCTCCCTGGTGCGTAATCTACTTCTCATCATTTACTTCTTAGAGACCCTATTCAGAAAAAACAAAAATAGAAGAAAAAGAAAAAAGACCTCGAAAACTTGTAAAATGTGATTTTTTAAATAGAAGCATCAATAAGAGAGAGAAACAGAAAGACACACACACACACACAGAGAGAGAGAGAGAGAGAGAGAGAGAGAGAGAGAGAGAGAGAGAGAGAGAGAGAAACCTGATTGAACTTTGAACTCTTGGAATTCTCTAAGATCATCAGTGATTGGATAGTATAAAGCACAGTCTAAACCTGGGTTGTTTAAAATGACAGCAGGGGCTCTATGAACAAGAATACTTCAACAGTGTAGGAAAACTTGGCCCCAAAACAAGCTACAGAATTACTGCTCCAGTCAGAGAAGAGATGCTGCAATACTCATTAATTTGCAAAGGTCTGTTGGCTACCGTTTAGGCCTTTTGCACCTGTTTGTATATTATAGCTTGCTGTTAATGTTTAGACATTTTTTCATTTGTTGATTTTTTTATAGAGCTACAGAGATCTGACAACTTCTTGCTCTGTGATCCAAATCATGATCTTACAAATGAAAAAGTTAAAGTTGGTGATAGACATGCAAAGTATTTGTTATTCTTGCTGTCCTTCTGTGTGATGAATGTTGTATGTGAAAGTAAGACTTTTTTATTATTATTTTATTTTAAGATTTTGTATGAGTCTTAGGGGAAAGTCATGGCTAAAGCCCAAACTGATGGGTGTTTAGGCAAACTTAGAGGCAGGCGTTTATGACTGTAGATAGTTTGCAGGACAAGTTTGATCAAGTCTGATTTCCTAGTCTTCCACTTGGAAAGCATTTTTCGAAGGCAAAAAGGAAACCTTGTCCTTCTCTCCTAAAATGCAAATCTATGCCTTTGTGCTCTCCCCAGGCTGTCTTCCAAGGACAGAGATGAATGCTGGAGGCACACATTTCTTAATGATAAAAAACACAAGAAGGTTCTTCCAGTGACCAAACGGTGGACCAGATGGACAACTCCCTTAACACTTAGTTTCCATGGAAGAAGAACTCACACAAAATGTTATATTTCAACAAAGAAAATATTGTCTTTCTTTAAGATTACCGTTCTCCTAACTCCTTCCTTGGAGGACTATGGAAGATTGACAGGGTACATGTAATGAGCACACACAAAAGTGAGCCCTTAGAATGTTATTTTATTGGATCGACCTCAAAACACCCTTGTACTTTATCCATCCTATCTATCTATCTATCTATCTATCTATCTATCTATCTATCTATCATCTATCTATCTATCTATCTATCTATCTATCTATCTACCTATCTATGTGTATAAGTGTGTGTATGTGTGTATGTGTGTACATGTGGGTGTGCACATGTGCATACTTGTACACAAGTATGTGGGAATATCTGTGCTTCCTGTGGTCACAGAGCTGTTCCTCAAGTACCTCCCCCCCTCAGACACACATTTAAATTGTTTTGTTTGGAGACAAGGTCAAACTACTTAGCCCTGGCTGACCCAGAACTTACTATGTAGACCAGGATACCCTCTAATTTATACACATCTGCCTGCAGAATACTAGGATTAAAGACATGTGACACAGTCGAGCTTGTTTGTTTAAACTTTTAGAAGTTCACTTTGTTCTGAAGACAGGATTTCTTGCTGGTATAGAGTTTTCCTATAAGCAATGTTGACAGGGTGGGGAGCCCCAGGATCTACCTGTCTCTTCAGTACTGTTATAAACACACATACCTCGGGGGTAGAACTCATATTTTTATGTTTGTAAGACAAAGAGTTTACTGACTGAATTATCTTCTCAGCCCCTTATTCACCTTCTTCATAGGCACAATGTACATTTATTCCATTGTTTGAGAATGTCTAATTCTAATGTAGAATGACAGCAAATATGGGTTGGTGAAATTCAAGTATGAGTAAATAGAGCAATCATTAGACACAAATAACAGAGAGACAGAGATGCATAGAGATGAATAATACTTGCGACACAAGATTTACACTTGAAAAACCCAAACACAAAATATTCATGGTACACAAAATATAGAGGTAACACTGCTACTCAGGGCACATTACACACACACACACACACACACACACACACACACACACACACACACACACGTTCAATGTGTGTGTTGTCTTAACTGATGGCATCATGCTAGCCACAAATATCCATTATGTACTGGTGAACTGTCAGCCACAGTTGTCCCTGAGTGTTGACTAAATGAGTCATGGACACTTAAATCTCAACTTAATGTGCTATTAGTCACAGGCTGAAGTGGTTAGGTGGCTGACCTATCAGGGAAAAAGAAGAACACATGGACACTGTGCATAAGGACTGAAGTTCCTTTTTAATTTGTTTCATCTCGTCCCTCTTGCTTCTTACTGTTTAAATTGTCCTCATGAACTATGTGACTTGAACATTATAATTGGGTTATTTCTGGTTTGTCACTACAATAGTGTGTTTGTTTTCAGTTACTGCTGGTAAAATGATCACAAACAGTATCTTACAACAACATGAATTACCAATCTTATAAATGTCAGAAACCCTAATTATGTTTCTCTGGGTTAAAGTCAAAGTGTCAACAAGACTATATTTCTTTCTGGAAGATTTAGAGGAAATTCTGATCTTTACCTTTTCAGTTTCTAAAGTCTGTTTCCATCTATTGCCTAGTGGTCCCTTCCATTGGTCATGCTATCAATGGCAGACCAACTCTCTCTCACAATGTTCTTTCACTCTGGTTTTGACCTTTCTTTTCCTCCCCCATCTGAGAATTCCTGTGCTTTCACTGTACCAATTTAACCAAGAACATATAATCACTTAAGAACCCAATTGAGTTTCTAAGCTAATTCTTTCTTGCCAAGTAACATAGCAGATAAATATGGATTTGAAACGAACATTTTTGGAAGGTCATGGTTTTGTCAGCAATAGCTTCTAGCATGGAACATGGACACTCCCACTACATTGAGGAGAGTTTTCATATTGTTAGTGTCCATCCCCTTCTAGCTCTATCATATATTCAGCTTTGATTTGCTAACACACTCTGGGGCCAAAGAATGTTCCTTTGAAGCCCTTTTTTCTTTCAATTTCACATAACCGGAATCTTACCTCTTTCTCTTTCTCTTTCTCTTTCCTTTTATACAAAAGGAAGTCCCCAAACTCGTGTATTTTTGAATCACCATTCCAAATTGCAGTTATTAATTCAAGATTGGAATTGACCATCCACTCTAGTTTGTTCAATGTAAACAAGTGTTTCTTTCTCCAGAGAATGCAGATATTTAAGGCTAACTCCAAGCCAATTGTGAGCAAAGTATAGTACAATACTCTACTCATCCTTTCTGCTTATCCAATCAAGAGCTCTGAAAAACTCTTGGAATTTTGCCATGGTGATCTGCATGGACAGATTATTGGGTAAGGAATCTAAAATCTCAAATATCTTTGGTACATATCAATGAATCTTTAGATTTATAAATTTGCTTCACAGTAGAGAAAATGTTTGAACATCTATCACAATGTTTTGTTATAATTCTTTTCTCTCTCTCTCTCTCTCTCTCTGTCTCTCTCTCTCTCTCTCACACACACACACACACACACACACACAGACACCACACTCTAAATATATGTATTATATGAATATATACATATATATGGAATTGATATATATGAAACCCTTAATAGGCATGTAAGTGGGTTATAGAGGAGCTCAGTGCTTGGGCTATTATTCTCTTCATGTTACAAAATTCCCAAAACCCACAGAGTAGCTGTTTAAGGGGTTCTCATTGTTTTTTGACTATTTACATAGAAAGTACTTTGGCTCTTTATAAAGTCTGCCCAGATTCAAACAAATATTTGAAGTTTGGGGCACTTAAAATTTTTAAATAGAGTAAGTAAGCATATAATTAGGCTTAAGTTTCACTCATGGCCCGAGGCAAGAATCATTCTAACATATTCAAAAGTTCTGCAAGTAATTACAACTTGCTTGTCTCTGTGCTGTGGCAGCGGCTGCTTTGGCTGTACCTCCAGTACAAGTATACCAATAAAACGCCGAGGAAGTAGGTTTCTGCAGACACAATGGAAAGGATCAACATGGAGATTTTAACCATTTGTAGATAAATACGTGATTTTACAAATTCACTGATCATGAATGTTGGTACTATATACAGTTAGCATGCACAGGAATTAAACTGGAACTGAAAGGGGAGGCAATTCAAATGCTTCATAGGGGAGCATAGTATCTTACTTAGGCCTTGCTAAAGACCAGGCATTAAACAAATGAAATAAAACACAGGGTTGCGTGAGCACATGCGCGCGTGCGTGCGTGAGTGTGTGCGTGCCTGCGTGGGTGCGAGAGAGAGAGAGAGAGAGAGAGAGAGAGAGAGAGAGAGAGAGAGAGAGAGAGAGAGAGATAACAGCCCTATATCCCATTATCTGTTTATCCTATATGCATCATGCGCACTGAAACTCATGAGATGAGTATTTATGTTATGCGAAAGACTTTTCCTGGGGAGATGCACTATTTGTATATATGACTACTCACACCAGATAGGAAGCTCACAACAGACCAAAGTACAGGCATCGCCAAAGTCCTACTTGGCAAACAAAGGAGTTCTGAGGTTCCCTGGGAAGGAAGGCTACTTATAGGAGCAGAGATGACTCGGAGACAGCAGGCAGCGCAGCTGGTCGGTGTTTCTTATAACCTACTAGTTTAATCTTTGCTTCTTCCAGGCACCTTGTCTCAGTCTTTGCAATGTGTTCTGGGGCTGCCTGACTCTCAGCAGTCTTTACTGTTTACTCTTTTCCTTTCTTCCGTTTCTTCTTTCTTTCTTTTCTTTTTGTTTTACAATCCAGCGGCTGCTCGACCTCCGGGTCCCCCCTCCCACAGTTCTTCATCCCATTTCTCCTTTCCACTGTCTCCAAGAGTTATGCTTCCCCACTACCAGGCCTCTCCCCTCCCTGGGGCTCAAGTCTGTGGAGGATTAGGCAAGTCTTCTAGCAGTGGCCAGATGAGGCCGTCCTCTGCTATATATGTGTTGTGGGCCTTGGACCAGCTCTCCTGTGTACTGCCTGTTTGGTGGCTCAGTATCTAGGAGCTCCCAGTGGTCTGGGTTAGTTCAGACTGCTGATATTCCTTTAGGAATGGAAGATCTTAGAGAATCTGGTCAGTTTCAGGAACTTCCGGAAGCCCTTCTGTGTTATTTTTTTTCTATCTTTTTAAATTGGATACTTTATGTATTTACATTTCAAATGTTATTCCCTTTCCCGATTCCACCCTCTCCTATTCCCCCTCCCCCTACTTCTATGAGGATGCTCCCCCTCCCACACATCCAATCCCACCTCAACACCCTGGTATTGCCCTATACGGGGGCATTGACCCTTCAGGGGACTACATAAGCAATGGGAGTCACGGGTTTCTCCATGTGGACTCTTTGGTTGGTGGCTTAGTCCCTGGGAGCTCTGGAGGTCTGGTTGGTTCATATTGTTCTTTTTATGGGGTTGCAAGCCCCTTCAGCCCCTTCAGTCCTTTCTCTATCTCCTCCATTGGGGTCTCCATGCTCAGCCTGATGGTTAGCTGCAATCATCCTCATCTGTATCAGTAAGACTCTGGCAGAGCCTCTCAGGAGACATCCATATCAGGTTCCTGTCCGCAAGCACTTAGAATCAGCAAAAGTGACTAGCTTTGGTGACTGCATATGGGATGGATCCCCAGGTGGGGCAGTCCTGGGTGGCCTTTCCTTCAGTCTCTGCTCCACTCTTTGTCCCTGTGTTTCCTCCCATGAGTGTTTTATACCCCATTCTAAGAAGGTCTGATGAATCCACATTTTGGTCTTCCTTCTTCTTGAGCTTCATATGGTTTGTGAATTGTATCTTGAGTATTCCAAGCTTTTGGGCTAATATCCACTTGTCAGTGAGTCCATACAATGTTTGTTCTTTTATGACTGGGCTACCTCGCTCAGGATGATACTTTCTAGTTCCATTCATTTGCCTAAAAATTTCATGAAGTCATTGTTTCTGAGCTTCTCCACAGGATAGAATGTTTTAATCTCAGGGAAAACTACTGCACATCAAACTGAAGCTCAGTCCATGGGCCCTAAATAGCCTGAGGTAGAACTACAATATTCTGGTTTCTTTAGGATATCCCATTGTCATCCCTTGTAATACCTACAGTGATCAATCTGAATACATATTTGTCACCAATACTTGCCCATTGTCCTTTTCATGTGCACCTGCGCAGAAGTGTAGGTCTGGAAGGCCTTGGCCAGTCCTTGTGCACTGTGACAGGAAATATGGCCTAGGAACTTTTTTTATGGCCAAGGTTTTGCTTTGATCCTTATAGTACTGTAAGGAGCCTCGGAGAGGAGAGGGAAAGGGGGAGGGAAGGGAAAGAGGAAGAGAGGAGAGAGGGAGAGGAGAAGAGGGAGAGGGAGAGGAGGAGAGGAAAAGGGAGAGAGAGAGAGAGAGAGAGAGAGAGAGAGAGAGAGAGAGAGAGAGAGAGAGAGAGGGAGAGGAGTAAGGGCACTTGTGTGTTTGCTTGGGGCTTATGTATTTACTCAAAACCTCATACTTACTAGGTAAGTACTATAATGCTGAGTTTCATCATCAACACCATTGAACTTTAGATTTTTTGTTGTTGTTGTTTTGTTTGTTTCTTACAAAGAACTCAATACTGGTCACTCCTGTTGGCTTATAGTAAATTTGATTGAAAATTTTTAATTTTGTTTTTCAATAAACATTCACTGTTACTAATTTCTTCTGTGCTTGAATAATTATTAACTGCCTATTAGAATGATTTTTTTTTGCTAGTCACCCCCTCAACTCTGTTCCACATTATTCTTTACCTTTTGGAATGTATTTTTTATAAAAACATTCAAGGATTGTCTTTGGTAGGCATGAGATCATCAATCTCACCCACATAGGAGCCATTCAGCATCTCACAGCTTCATGGGGACCAGAGTGTCCATGTCTATTATGTATTTAGTTTCAATCTGTCTCTTTATCTTCATCTGTTACTAAAGCCCACCTTTCATTGTTCTTACATGCTTAATCCACATCTGAATCTTAATAAGTTTATTTGTTATTTGCTCTACAGAAACAAATACTCCCCAGCAATAAACATATGGAGACTATTTCATAAAAATGTAGAAATTTCACACATGTATCATGTTTTTTTCTTTGTATACTAATGATAGTTCACTGGTGTCCTCTGTGATTGTGTAAGCATGTCAGAGAACATTAATATCTATGTTACTGCTGAGTTTAGAAAGGCTGAGGATTTGAGTTTTTTCCTTTCTTTGAGATGGGGTCTCTTGTAGCACAGGCTAGCCTCAAATTGCTATGCAGCTGAAGCTGAGCCTCTTCAACCTAGAAACTCCTGCGTCTGCATCTCAGGAGCAGGCGTTGTAGGTTTGTGTCACCACACATGGCTTACTATCTTATTGTGCTCAAATGAAACATCATGGTTGGTGTTTCATTTGTTCACATATTTTAAAATTGCTATCTTGTATCTTCAATAAACAGTAAACTCTGTGTGTGTGTGTGTGTGTGTGTGTGTGAATGCATGACTGCATATGTATTCACAGACAGTAATATGCATTATAAGGAAATAAAACAATTGTAGCTACAGAAAAACAGGATGCTCAGTGCTGAGCTCAGGGAAACACGTCACAGGGCCTTGTAAAAAGGTGGAGTCTAGCCTGAGAGGAAACAGGAAACAAACAGAAGGCAAAAGAACATTTCAATTTTCAATCTAAACAGCTGCACACATAAATATTTAAATCTGTGTGGTCTGACACCTACCACGACTAAATAAGATGCAAAGTGTGTTTACATCTACCGTTCTCTCTTTAGCTTTCACTAACCCAAATATCACTTGACATGTATCTAGGTCGAGGTCAGACTGAGCTCTGGTGTCAGATGAGATTTAATAAGTTGTCATTTAAATCAGAAGACTACCTTCAAACGTAGAATTTGCCTATTAAACTCTTTCTCCAGTTGGTAAATCACATGAAAACTTTGCACTGGAAATGTTGCCAAGGAGACAAGTCTGCATTTTCTGTTAAGAAATGTGTTTGTTGCAGGGAAAATTGCCCAACCTCTGGCCGAGCAGGGGTGGCACAGAGTGTGTGGGCGGAAGGGGAGCAGGGTAGAGAAAGTGGGTGGGCGAAACAATTGCTTCTTTTACGACAGCAAATGAGAGTTATATTTGATGTAGAGACTCAGAAGGGAAAATATAACTGAGATCTGGTGCCGAGATAGAATGAAGGGTACAGCCATCCCAGGCAAAATCACCACAGAAGTGAGCGGGTTACTTGGAACACTTAGGTAATTGGATATTTTCAATTTACTTTAGATCTTTTATTGTGAACATATAGTAGTGGGTCATATTTTATTCATACTCAATTGACTCACTGAGTTAAAATGTACTTACGTGAGTAAAAATTTTGATACATGAGTCTTGGTACTATTAAATTCTGAAGCACTAATGATGATAATTTTGGTCATTATTCCAATTACACGATTTTTGATTCTGTCAAAGAAAACTGCATGTTGTGTACAACAGTGAATACAATTGCTCTCACTTTGGGACAGAGACTTCTGGCTGTGTCTGCCTTGAGAGTAGTAGCCGGGTGATAATGCTGACCCCATGGCCACCAGTCTCACAAGTCTCAGGCTGTTTCCTTGGCAACTGGGAGAGATCGAACTTTATAGTTTGTGAGGAAGTTCGCAAAGGAATTTCAATCTGGAAGGCTACAAATAAGATTCTATCACAAGGGACTATGGGTCTCTATCTATCTGCTGAGGGGTGGTGAGGTGCTGATACACACTGTAGAGATCAGCGGAGAAGAGGGGGACTCAGCTTCTTCTGGAGAAAAAGGAGCAGATAAAAGGATGAGAAACTCACTGTGGAGAGAGTTCGGACTTTGTTTGGAGAAGTGACGCAGATTTCAGAAAATTTCAGAGTTTGAAACATTTGCATAGACACAACAAACAACTTCTGTACATTGCCTAAAGATGATTATGTAAAAAAAATAATTTCTTTCATTTTTCTTGAGATGGTTTTATATAACATTTTTTAATCTGTGTGTTGACTATAACCTTTTACATGAGAGAAGCTATCTACAAAATTGTATCCTGTGGCTGCATGATGGTGCTTAAAATTGTTCCGATTTTGAAGCATTTTAGATGTTTGATTTTTAGATGAGGGATCCTCAATTCATACTTTGAGGAAGATACGGGAAGTTAGAGGTGATTCATAGAATCACAGTGCTTGGGGTAGGTTGTAGATCTCTCCCCTCTCCCTCTGACTCCTTGCAAGCTTGATATTCTGGTATTCTTTCGTGCTGCACAATTCTCGGACAAAATTGCTGAGCAAACCCACCCACACCCGCATTTCCAAGGGAAAGCTTTGTGTCTTAGATAGATCATTTTAAGAATAATTATTCCGTGCGTCTTCGCAAAACAGACATTTTGGAAGTTTTAATGCATTTAACAAGATGGAATTTTTCAACCTAATGCAAAGCTGTCTGTTTTTTCTCTCCTGTCTCATTCTTAACTTCTGTTCATGGGGAGTAATTTCTCATACCGTACAGGCAAATTCCTGGCTTAACAAACAAGCTGATTTCTGTATTCAAATAGGATACAGCTCAGTTATACTACAGATGTTCAGTGGAGGGTGATGTGAGAGGCTGTAGGCCTTACCTATCAGAGCAATTGCAGTCTGTTTCATGCTCCTGGGTTGAGTTCCATCACCCGGAGAAATATTTGGCGACTGCTTCTGACTATGCTGGTTCTCTGAGACCATTTCAGGAATTTATGAAAAAACATTAGACTATTTTACTATCCCAATTTGGTCTTTGAAACCAAAATGTTATGGCAGACATGGGGGGCCCTCTGGAATTTTCCATATAAAATCACCTGCAAGGGTTTATACTGATTGGGACCACAAGGTTTTTCTTTTTTTCTTTCTTCCTAGCCATTTGCCCAAATTCTCCTCACTGTAGATATGATTCTGCTTGCTTCTGAGAGGACTTACCTCTTCGATAATCTGATTGCGTGATTAGATCTTACGGTATTAGCTGCCAGTATCTTCTTGCCTTTGTATTTCTTTTCCAACAGTCACCCACTTTACTTTGTCTTGAATGTGAAAAAGAGAAGTACCTTACTGACATTTCCCAAGTTTGTTGTGTTGGCTGGGAGTGTGTGTGTGTGTGTGTGTGTGTGTGTGTGTGTGTGTGTGTGTGTGTGTGCGTGTGTGTGTGTGTGGGCAAGTCTGTATTTCCCACCCAGAGAAACTACATCGGTGTTATCTATACACCTCAGCCCAATCAATGGTGCTTACACCCAGTTTAATAGTGGTCCTAGGACTTCTGGGTAACAGCGGTGTGTTTAAGAAATAATGGCCACGGGGTTGGGGATTTAGCTCAGCGGTAGAGCGCTTGCCTAGCGAGTGCAAGGCCCTGGGTTCGGTCCCCAGCTCCGAAAAAAAAAGAAAGAAAGAAAGAAAGAAAGAAAGAAAGAAAGAAAGAAAGAAAGAAAGAAAGAAAGAAAGAAAGAAAGAAAGAAATAATGGCCACAAACCAGCAGAGATTTGTGGTTTAATTGGTCTCTTGGTTTTCCATTCTGTACCTTCTTAAATGAGGTATCTTGCCCTTTTCTCTAGTCACGTCTTTTAACTCCCGTGGTAAATCCCAGTTTACTTCCCCTACACTGCCGTTGTTTGCGTAGACTGGGGGTACTCACCAGCTTGCTTGCCCTTCTGGGAATTTAGAGATTTAGACTGCTCAGTATGGACCTTTTTTAAAAAATTTTTGCTGAAAAAAATTTAACCTGGTTCTTAATCTTGTGCCCAGGTGGTTGTCTGTGACTTGCACAATGCAGTTTATTGAGCAGCTGCTGTGAGTTTTTAGTAATTTCAAATTTTTCCAAAGGTGCTACTCTTAGCTCTCAGGGACTTTCATGTGTAGACAGGCTAAATACAGGCTCTGGCTATTGAATTCTACCTTAATACAAAAAAAATACTACAGCTATTCCATAAGAAGATTAATGTTCATCTATTTTATTGCTATGGGCTTATATTTGTAGGAAAGAAAAAGATATTTATTTTTATATGGAATAGATAAAATTTTAAATGAAGCTTAAGGATATTGGAGAGAATGTGGAATCCACCGAGTAGCTGAAATGTCTACTTGAAATTTGTTTCTTTAGTTGCTTTACATCTTACAGAAATGTGTGCTATTTTACTCAAACTCAGTGAGTAGCCAATATCATGTGAAAGCATTCCCTTGATCCTATTCATGTCGCTGTACTATTATATTAATCCTTTAAGTGCATATAGACTAAGTCTAAAAATCAAGGGATTAAAGGATTAGCTCAAATAGTTTTGTATATAAATATAAGCCATAAATAAAATTTGTAATATCCACGTAGTTATAGTAGTAACTAAATCTGTTTAATATCCTGGAAGGCAGAGTGAACAGAAAGTGATATAGTTCTCATAATAATGCATGAATTTTTTCTTAACACTTTGTTGTGAATGAAGAGGAAAGATAGACAACCATCTTTCTATAGGAAATTGTTCATAGAGTATTTGCACACATAGAAAGAAAAATGAGAATTAAAAACTGAGATAGATAACCATGTCTGTGAGACAATAGTTCTTCCAGCCCTCTACTTATAAAGAGTACATGTTTCTAGATCAAATTGGTTTTGAGGATAATGTAAGACAAAACAAATATTAAGTGGCTAAAATATAAACAGTGCTCCATTCTCAGAGCTGCACTCAGCTTCCACTTTGGGCTACAACTGAGGCATTCAAAAAGTCTCCTTCTTGACATCTCATCTCCTGGGCTATCCCACCCTTGGTTCCAAGTTATGTCTCTATGATCATTGTTTGTGATGTCTACTACTGAAGAGGTAGGACTCTTTCTCTCCCAACTCTTCTGTAGAAGAGTATTCAAAACAGCAGAAAGTAAAATAAGGGACCAGAAGTGGGGATGGAATAGCTTGCTCCTTTTGGGTGAAGATACAAAGTGAAGTTTACTATGTCTTGTTTATGTTTTGGCTCTGTCATTGATCAAACTGAGCTCATCCCTTGTTTGTAAGAAATGTGTTACATTTGTTTAGTATTCTTTTAGTGGGAAACATTAATGTCATGTATTCATGTGGAAGATAACATAATGAGAGTCAGTTCTCTTCTTCTGACCTGTGAGCCTGGGGATTAAACTTCAACTGTCAGACTTGGCTTGGACTCCTTTGAAAGTTGGACCAACTTGCTAGACTCCAATATGCTTTATCTTATCTTTATCTTTGTTATTAATCTATACAGTTTACCAGAAAGTTCAGTGTAACATCATTGATTAGGTATTATCCTGTAAGAGTTAGGGCTTCAGTGGATAACTTACCTCACAGTGTGAAATTCCATTGTCCAGGGACCTCAGTACCATCCCCTGGAGCTTCATGCTACCAGAATTACTCTACAGTGTGAGGATCCTTCCTCAGAACCTATTTCAAGAGTCCAAGGACGAACTAGTTCCTGTACTAACCGGGATAAATATCAAAGAGATTCAAATCGAATAAAAGTGCAAATTTGCTACTCAGCGAAAGCAAACATTTTCAAATTTCAAATGTTCTGCAGAATTAATAGGAAGATCACATTTTATTTTTATCAAAGTTGAAATTTTCTGGAGGAGGTAATTGTAGTAAATCCACCAAACCTTATTTTTTTTTCTGGTAATATGGTATTCGGGCTATTCAGTGAGTCTGATTATATAGTGTATTTAAAAAATTATTAGTGTGTTTCTTTCATTGTCAAGTTTACTCAGAAATTAAGCTAAGAGCCGACCTGAGTGTATAGCCTCGATTTATTCTCTTGAAAATGAACTCTCCAAATGGCACTTGACATGTGCACTTGACATGTGCATGGTGTCAGAATAAGCTGGTACAAACTGTGATAATCATGTTGCCATCATTATTACATTAAAAATAATCCAGAGATACAGGTTTGTCAAGGTTATACTTTAGAGTTTACTTGAGGGATATAGCAGTTAGTTCTCATTTGAAAGCTGTGCTTTGAGATATGAGTTTATTAAAATATGTAATTTTCTATCTAAAAGTCTGTTTATGCAAATATATGTACATACTCTTAAGTGTTGTATCATGTTGGATGATATTTAAGACACTTATTTTTAATTCTTATTTCCCTATTAGAAAAAAGTTGATGATCTAGATTCTACTTCCCATGTATATACATGGTTAGAAAATTCCATGCACACTGTTAGGACACAATTAATATTCATTAATATCATTGCTTTTCAACATAGCTATAGTGAAATATTTAAGAAATAAGTGTTTAAAGTTTAAAACTCACATGCTATTAGCTTATAACCATGGTTAAGTATATACATACTTGGAAATAAATAATATCAGTAAACCATTTGTTTAGTAAAATAAGTGGGTGAAAGAGTTTTGAATGTTTTTAATGCCACAAAATGACAGCTATTTGAAGAAGAAGGTATCTTTAACATGACTTAAATATTACACAAGGTATGTTTACGTGGAAATGGCATATGGACCGCCATTAACACATACATTTTAATGTTTTCATATATCAATTAAAATATGGTTTTGTAACTTTCAGTTTTGTTCTTTTATTTGACAATTTCATAAATGTATATAATCAATTCTGATATTCTCACCCCAAATCCCTTCCATCTCTTTCCCTTCCTGTCAACCCTACTGGTCCCCACAGGTTTCTTTTTCACATTCATGTTCTCTGCTCTTCTTTGTGACCCACTGAGTCCTATAGGGCCCCCTTGTGAACATGGGTATGTATGTACCTATTGTAGCTTGTAGAGCAATTAATAACATCATCTACTCATACCCTAGAACCAAGATGTAGCTAGTATTTAAACAGGGAGGGCTGGAGACTCTAGAGCTTGTCTCTCATTTAAGTAAGAGTTGCTGCCCTACTTCTGCCTGCATGAGTTATATCCTAGGTATCTACATGTAGAGAGAATTTACTCCTGCAAGTATTTCTCTGAACTCTACATGCCTCTCTGTCTGTCTCTCTCTCTCTGTCTCTGTCTCTCTCTGTCTCTCTGTCTCTCTGTCTCTCTCCCTCTTTCTCTCTCACACACACACACACACACACACACACACACACAGAGAGAGAGAGAGAGAGAGAGAGAGAGAGAGAGAGAGAGAGAGGGAGGCAGACAAATAAATAAGTAAATGTACTAAAACCTTTATAAGTTACTTATAAATCAAAATGTGAATATTATAATGAAATTATGTTTCATTTTCACATCAAAAACAAACTAAAACAAACAACAGCAACAAAAAACCCCCACTATACTATAAATTCCTTTGGATTAAGAAAGATCATTAGTGGAATAGTGAAACACAGACCAAGGTTATTATACAATGCCAACTCACTACTGTTGGGGCAAATTAAATTTTGCAAAATTGGTTCAATTATTAAGATGACCCAATAGATGAAAGTCATGTGATCTGAAACATGGCTGTTTACATGGCGAGACCCACAGAACCATGTCCATCTCACTGAGGCTAGGGTTAAGGTAGCTTATTTGGAGACAGTAAATTCCTCCTGTTACAGAAAGGAAACACCTGATAAAAGCAAAGGAAGAAGGGGTTTCAAGTTCACCATGTCCTAATTGACTCATTGATGCATCCAGTGTGAATCTGCCTCACAATTCTGCTGCTTGAAAATAATCTTGCATAAAAAAACACCGTGTGTATAATTGTAAAAGAAAAGAAACCTTGCTTTTATATAAAAGTTTATATTTTAAAGGAGGGAGGGAGGGAGGGAGGAGGAGAGAGAGAGAGAGAGACAGAGAGAGACAGAGAGAGACAGAGAGAGACAGAGACAGAGAGACAGAGAGACAGAAAGAGAGAGATACAGAGACAGAGATAGAGAGACAGACACAGACACAGAGACACAGAGACACAGAGATTTAAAATAAAAAGATGTGCATCCAAGCTAGTTTTGGAGGAAACAGCTGGTAGGAGGCTGTAGCCCAAGGAACATGTTCAAGAGTCACTGGTGCTTTATAATGAAACTCAAACTCTTTTTTCTATAACAAGGGCAGGGAGAGGAGGAGCAATAGTAAGAAAAGAAAATAATGTTCAGGCGAGCTATAGTACAATGAAGACTGAGCTGAGAGGACGAGCCTGAGTTACTGAAGGTGGCTAAAAGAGGACAAGAGACCCGGAGGGAGATAGAGCCTGGGAAGCCTGTGTGAAGATGCTCTTCCCACCCAGAATGCTCATTTTCTAGGAGCCGATGAACAAGTCCAGGTCAGGAGCACTGAGCTGAGGTGATCAATTTGAGTAAATAAGGTGTTTGTAAGGTAACTTCAGAAAAGATATGAGGGAAGAGAAGGGAAGAGGAAGCAAAATGGTAGTTACGGTTGAGGGATTTTGAAGCATAAGCAAGGATGTGGATAGAACATTCCACAGTATATGAGTGGAATCAGGAAAAGCAGACACTACTCTGTGCCTTTCTTTCAGAGATTTACAAGAGATAGTGCTATGGTTTTAGAAAGTAGTTTCCTTGGACATGTGGAAGAGTGAATCAACACTCCAGGGTTGTGGTATTTACCAACTTCCTTCTTGCTGAGTTGGAAGAGGTTGAGGGCGATGATTTCTATCAGTAGTGACATCTGGGCCTCTAACCTGAGCAGATGGCTGGATGCTGATCCTGTTTCGTGACAGAAAACTGTGGACACTATATTGAATGAAAGACAAAGGTCGTTTTAACATATTGATTTTTAAGTGTCTGAGTGATACCTTGGCGTACCTGGAAGGAATCTGCAAAAGGAAGGTTGATACTCATTTCATATTAAAAAATGAGGTCAGCAATAACGAGAAACGGTGTGAATCATCAGCAAACACACAGTTGGTGCTCCTAGGCAGCGTCCAATGCATCCAGAAGTGTCCGGCAAGCTTTGCTTTCACAGCTCCTTCATACTGACCTGGAGAGAAGATTCACAGCTTTTTTTTTCTTTTTTTTTTACATTCTGAAAAACAATTTGAAAAAATGGTAATATGAATTTATTTAAAATAGATGTCATGCACCAATGTGATTCTAAAATGCATGGCACAAAGTCAGTATGAAAACAGAGAGGCGGGCCTAGAACATGACTGAAGGCAAAGCACAGGCAGATCACATTGGCGGGATGCTCAAAGTAGAAACATTAAGTTGGAGTGGATGATGAATATTACTTGCAGCTCTGGGGGCAGGGGTTGTTCAGACATGAAGTGCCATTTCTAAGACACTGGTATCAAGGTTTGCCACAAGGTCTTATTGTAGCATTTAATCTTTAAGATAAAAAGGAATGGATGAGTAAATGAGATGCCCTCACCAGTATTATCCATGCTTTCTTGGGTGAATGTAAGAAGAAGAGAAACTGCCCACATGCATTATCACAGAGCTGGGAGTTTCTTTTAGTTAATCATTGCATTCATTTACATTTTAAATGAAATCCCCCTTATAGGTTTCCCATCCACAACCCCCTATTCAGTCCCCTTCCCTTTTGACTCTATGAGGGTGCTCTGAAGAAAGAAATTGAGCTGGGGATTCTAAAGGTGGGGTTCAAGCACTTGTGAGAGCTTGTACCTGATGCCATAGTTACCATGTCAGACCCTTGTGTAGTTTAAAATAAATTGTAATGATGGTGAAAAACTGGATATCCTTATGGGCAAAACAGAACTCTGACCCATACTTCCCACCAGGCTGAAAAAAGTAATTTAGAGTAGGTCAGATGGAAATGATCAAACATCTGAAGGCAAAACATAAAAGAGTGGAGCATGTTAAGATTTCTCCAAGAAGTACTTTAGTTGAAAGAAAAGAAATGTAGAGGAAATGTTAAATTAGATCTCATTAGAATTAAAACTTCTGCTTCTTGAAAGTTATCATGAAGACAACATGATGGTATACCATAATTGGGAGAAAATATTTGCATACATATATTTGACAAGGTTTTATTTTTGTTTGTAACATATGCAAATGACATTTAAATCAAGTAAAAGGCAAATAAGCAAGTAAAAGTGGGAAAAGCTGGAAAAGACATCACAGGAGAAAATACTTGAACACTCAGTCAGCAAATTGTTCTCTGGGTCACTATTGAATACACAAATACAAATAGCCTGCACAGAGTGGCATTTCCCACTCGCCATGTACTGAGATTCAAGAAGGAGTGAGACACACTGCACTCAATACTCTCTAACGTTGATAAGCTACGCCGTATACTTCTGCATAAGCCGATGGTTTCGAACTTTCATCAAAGCAACTCAATAAAAGAAAACAGGTCACGGGCAAGATTCTCTAGTCCTGCAGGAAACGCTGGAAACACTTAGCAAGCTGGGTGAGATCTCCAAAGGTAAGCAGTTTGGAACCCAGCTGCACCAGTTAGCGCCTGGGAGGTTAGTGGAAACCAAGGAGGAAATGCTGTTCTGGAAGGTTCATCTTTTGTAGGACAGATGGCTGGAAGATGAGCGAGTGCGTACTTTGTTAGTTGTTAGGCTGGAACAGGAGTTGGAAAAACTCTCTCTCTCTCTCTCTCTCTCTCTCTCTCTCTCTCTCTCTCTCTCTCTCTCATCTCAGTGCTCTGGCTGAAGTTAGGTAAAGCTATGAAAAGGGCGAACTCCTCTCTCCACTTCCCACTCCTGCAGAGCAGCTTGAGGGAAGAGCTAGTCATTGCATAGCCTAGTGGTGGGTGGGTTCAAGGGAATCCTGGGCTTCTCAGCATCATACTATAAGCCAGAAGCAGGTTTTCTGCCAAGGCCACTGTTGAGCTAAGTGGGGAGGAACCCTCACAAGGACCTCCATACTTCCTTTCTCTATACCCGCACCATGGGAGAGCCTGCCAGAAGCATTGCTTCAGAGCCTCGAGGAAGGCAGGGCTAAGGACCTAATATATCTCAGCGGATGAGGGGGACTGAGATCAGTTCTGGATGCAGTGAAACACTGAGAGGCTGTCAAAGCTACTGCTGAAGTCAGAGGAAACTCCCAAGAGAAATCCCCTTCCTCCTCACAGAAAAACTGTCACAAGAGAAACAGAAACGAGGAGGGAATTGTGCAAACACCGTTCCATAAAGCCTAGTTGTACCATAAACTCCCAACAAGTCATGGGTCTAAACTCCACTGGTGTAATTCATATTCCAACTCTGGTTTTATAGATTTGAGGTAGAATTGTAAATTTCACCTCTACCATCAATGATGTTTGCTGCATGAAATGTCCCAGGGAGAGGAAAAAAATAATAAAAGCACATCCAGGGATCTGGAGAGATGACTCAGCTGTTAAGAGTGTTTACTGTTTCTATAGAGAACATGAATTTCATTCCCAGAAATAATGTCCAGTAGCTCACATCACTTGGAAATCCAGGGTATGACTCCATATTTCAGCCCCCGAGGATATCTGTATTCACACTCACTTATTCCCACCACACTGAGATGCATAGGAAAGAAGTACTCAAAGCTGGAATATTTTATATTGAATATACTTTGATTATAGTTTTTGTTAATTTTCTATACATTTTAACATTTTTGTCTTTACTCTTACTTTAGTTTCTAAGAATGGCCTTGCTTCAGGTTATATATGGCTTTGTTAGGTTTTATAATCTCTGTACGTTTCTCTATCCATTCTTTGCTAGTGTTTCGAGTCATACCTATTGGTGTACTTTCCTTTTAACCCCGCCCTCATCTCCCGTATCTGTTTCTTATTATGTTTTTATTTATTTATTATAATATCCCATAGCTTTAATAATATTTCGTCTATGAAGAGCCTAATAGTTTCTCAATTTCACCTCATGTCTCTTTCCAATCTCACTTTTCTCAGTTGTACTAAGACTATTCTCTAACCATATCTAACCTACTTCTCTTCTGCCCCTAAGGTCAGTAACCAATACGCCACTATCTTATACTATTTATATCCATTTATCTTCCAATGGTTTTGCGAAATTAAGGTATAATTATTTTTACCTGGCTAGTAGGGCATTTATGTAGTGGGCCTATCCATCCACTTAAGGCTGTTTATCTAGTTAATATTATACCCCAGGGTTACTTTAGATCTTTTACCAGGTCCCCTGCTCACACACACTGAAGCTTTAACATCTGATCTAGGCAGCTCAACTCTTGGAACCTAACCCCACTCGAACATTTCAGTCACTTCAACTGAAAAATACATAAAATACAGAAAATTACTCAATCAATGACAAAACTAGCAATCACATCAGCCACACGCAGTAATATAAAGAGTGTGAAAAATGAAGTCAATGTGATCCACTTAAAGATGACTGACTATGCACTAAAGATCATTTCCGATCAGAGAGAATTAGATGAAAACTGAAAACATTAAAAGAATGATTATAAAGCTGCATAATGAAATCTAATAATTTCCAAAGAAAATTCTAGATTAATCAGAGAGGAAGCTCACATGAACAAAAGATGAAAGGGAAGGTTAGTTTTCAGTAGAAGCTGTGATCTCAGAACGAGGACTAGATTTGACTCGAGATTAGTGCACCTCTTAAATCTCCTGGGAGAAGCTTCCTTCTATAACTATAATCCACAGCTGGTCAGCACCACGGAATAATAGACTGTAGAGTGCTCAGTGCTGAGTGAGCCATTTGCATCATCTCCATTCCTCTGCATCTTAGGTAACATCACAGAAGAGGGGGTGGAAAAACTGTATGAATCAGAGATATTGGATTTCTACAGTGAAGCACTATTTTTAGAAACAACAGGACCATTGCATACATGTGCTAACAGTGGCCATACCTGCACGCAGCCGATCTATACTCGATCAAGGCAGCTAAGCTACCAGTATGGATAGGGAGGGCTTATAAAACTCCTCCCCTAATTGAAGAGTTATTTAATTGAGGGGCACTGGACAGGTGTTTTCTTCAAGGACGCAGCCCCTGACGACTCTGTGTAGGACAGTGCTCCAGTAGATGCACGTATAGGAGGAATCATCACATAAAGTTCAGTGGGGAAGATGGGAGAAATTTAGAGAGAAATTGGAGTAATAGGAATGTGGAGCGCTCAAAATACATTATATACCATTGTGAAATTCTCCAACAGTATATATAATTAGAAAGCACACATAGATAGATTGTAGGCAAAGCTATCAAAAGGGCAGACTCCTCTCTCCCCTTCCCACCACTGAGGAATAGCTTGAGGGAAGAGAGAAAGAAATTGATCTGGGGATTCTGAACGTGGGACTCAGGCACAAGCTATGAGAGCTTGTATTTGATGCCCTTAGTCACTAGGCATTGGTATTATTATGATTGAAATCAGTGCTTCACTCTACATTGAGCTATTCTGACATTCAAATGCTATCACTAATACTCAGCTAATAGAAATTTAAATAGTATAATGATTTGAAAATTAAAGGGGAATGAAAATGAGACGTTAAAACAGATATCACTAAATCTCAAAAAATCACTAGGACATATTTTACATAAATTGTATTCCACCACATTTTAAAAATAAAAAGTAAGTAAAATTCTAACTCATGCGATATAGCAAAATTAAACTAGGGTAAGGTAAATAAAAGACCTATAAGAAACAGTAAGACTAAATCAATAATTAAGTCTTCTAATTAAAACAGTCTTGATTCAGAAAGATTCACTACACAAATTTTATAAGAACTTTAAAGGGGGATTTGTACCAATCATGTCCAAGTATTCTACAAAATATAAAAGGAAGGGATGCTAGTAAATTTTTCTAAACTATCCTGATATCCAAACCAGATAGTGGCACAATTAAAAAAGAAAAGAAAAAAAACCTCACAGGCCAGTTTCCCTGATGAATATTGATTAAAGATTCTCAGTAAACAACTTGCAAACTAGAGTCAAAAACACGTCAGAAAGATCATTCACCATCTTTATCAAGTTGGTTACATTCTCATAAGGCAAGGATGGTTCTTATAAATGTATAAATGTATTTGTATAGGTAATTCATAAATGAACTCAAACACAGAATCCACATGATTATCTCAGTAGATATAAGATAACTGTTTAGGAAAATCTAAAATCTACCTCTAATAAAAAGGCTTTAGAAACTAGAGATCGAATGAGCATGCCTAGAATGAGCGTGCCTAGAATGAGTGTGCCTAAATATAATGAAGTCTTACACTAATAGTCCTCAAGCTAACAATGTAAAACAAAAAAAAAAAGAAACCAAACTGAAAGCATTTCAAATAAAACAAGGAACAGGTCAAGGCTCTTCATTCTTGTCATTCTTAGTAAGTACAGTGCTGGAAGTCTTGCTTACAGAAGTAAGAAAAAGCAATAAATAAATAAATAAATAAATAAATAAATAAATAAATAAATAGATGAAAGAAAGAAAGAAGGAAACAAAGGAAGAGAAAGAGGGAAGGAAAGGACAGAAGAAAGAAAGGGGTACAGATAGGAAAAGAAGTAAAAATATCACTATTTGAAAATGATAGGATTTTAAATACAAAAGAGAGCCTAAAGACACCACCAAAAAATTCCTAAGATTTAAAAATCACTTTCATCACAGAGTTAGGATACAAAATTTTATAGAAAGAAGCACCCTAAGAGCAAAATCAAAGACCGAACCTGTTCACAGTCACCTCCCAAAGGGGTGGAGCCTAGACCTAACTAAGGAAGTGCTTAAGATGAAAACTTGAAAACACAGATACGGACGTTAAAGAGGCTCTTTGAAGATTAGAAAGTCCCTACCTGCTCATGGATGGGGAGAGTTATTATTGTAAAATATGATTATGATACCGAAAACACTTAAAGATTTAGTGAAAGCCCCTTTAAAATTCAAATGTCAATCTTCATAGAAAGAGGAAGTATCTTCAAACTTTATTTGGAAGCAAAGGGCCCCCAGGTATCCAAAGTGATCCTGAGTCAAAAGAGAAAGCGCACCCTATTTCCAGTTATATTACACAGACAGTATAACAAAACAATAATAATGGCAAAAACCAGAAATGTAGAAGAGTTGACAATAGGGGCTCAAAATATAAACCAACATAACAATACAGCCCAATTTTTATGCCAAAAATATAAACTGGAGAGAAGATAGTCTCTTCAACAAAAATAATTAGATAAAAAAATTCCTTGTTTGAGTAACAAACACGCAAACCAAATAAAAACAAAGGACCACAAAGTTCATAGTACAGAAGATTCTTATTATTTCCTATGATGCTTACATGAAAAAATAGTTATTTTTCTCATGTACCCTTAGAACATAAATTGGAACAATCTTTTTGTACAGAATTTTGACAGGTTCTATCAAAATAAGACTTGCATTTTATTCAATAATTTTTCTTTTATGAATCTTATCTATCGACATCCAGACGTATGTTCACAGATTTATCCGTGTGGATGTTTATTGTGCAAATTGAAAATCAAACAGATAGGAAAAACTTTAATATGCATGTGTTATGGACTACATTCAGTCATTACAATAAAAAGGGAGATTTAAACTGCCACAGAACGTTAAAAAAATTATATAGTGTTGCATCTTTTAAGGAAATAAATATTTATGTGCATACATAGCTATCCACTGCATAGAAAAAGACATACAGAGTGACTTGTTCCTGTGGGTTTTGGAGCTCTTGGACATAAACAAAGATATTCATCCTTTCACATTAAATACCTATTTTTCCTTCACTAAAGAGAGAATATTAACATTACTTATATATTTTCAATTAGGCATTCTTTAAAATAGAATAATTATATATGAGGGTGGGAATGATGCAGAATATATCCTGTTTTATTCAAATTCATTTCTGAGACTGTAGGGTGGGCCTGCCAACTTTAATAACAGAGACCATAGTTTCGCTTTAAGAACCTTTGGAATATATAAAAAGGATCAAGCAGTATATTGAATGGGGAACAGGGATCTTTAAAAGATAACCATGACGGAAGTGTTATTATAACCTTGATTGGATGTCTGTTGAGTCCCATTCCCAGAAAGCTATTTCTTTCTTCTGAAAAGACTAACATCTAACTCTGGTTATAGGAAGAGACAACACCCTAAACTCCAGAAAACATTAAGAATCAATTGAGCTGGGCCTGTCAATCACCTTGTCAGTGGAAACCCTTCAGGAAGGCAAATTTATCTAACACTATGAAAAACAGATGGAAGAAATAATTACATCCTTAATGAAATAATATAGGCTTTCTTCCCAGAAACAGGGCTCACAATGTAGTCACTGTAGTCAGTATAGAGCCACCACAAAGTTCCTCTAGGTCTATCTCATTAAAAACCTGACCCAAAAAGGCAAAAGCTTTCTCCCAATTACTTTCTTTCAGATGCTCGTCAGAACCTAACTTGGTTTTGATGTTTTGTTTTGTTTCTCTGACACTTTTTTCTCTTTACTCTGAAGCTACCCACCCCTTCTGGGATTGCTTGCCGAGCCTCCATGCCTAATTTAAGAAGCCAAAGTTTGTCCTCTTGTTTGTCTCTTTAGCCTCCTCCAGGCAGCTGTAGCTATTTCCAGTTTGACTTTTTAAATACTCAACAAAATTGTTAAGTTCTTCAATTAAAGAGATTAATTGTTCAAAGAGAGGACCATAATTTCCTCAACAACGATGCACCTCTAAGTGCTAAAGCTGAGGTTTTAGGCAAATAGATTTTGAATCCTGGCAGAGCTCTCCACAAACAGGAAGAAGGTGTCACGGTGAAGAATATATAAATGTGCACCATAAGGCATTTTCTTTTTCTTCCTGGGCATAGAGTGATAGGACATCATTAACTTGATTGCATAACCATGGCTTATAATGATCAAAACCACACAGCGATAAGACGGTGGTATTTGTTACAGAGTGATTGACATTCCCTTGTAAAAGGAGGTTGAGAAGGATCACATGACTATCGCTTTGGCTCCAGGTATCACACCATCTTACCTTCTCCAACTGGAGATGCTGGAGCTTAAGTATGTGGAAGGTTAACGGAAAGGTCTTCATGATGTCCCTGGTGTATGCTTGTTGAAAGATGGCAAAGTCATTTTCAGCTCTTGGTGAATTTAACTTTTGCAACAAGGATGTTGCTGACTCATGGTCACCAAAGACACACAGAGACAGAAGTTTCCACGTTTAGTTGACATGCTCAACAAGAGTCCAGAGATGTGGACAGGCAGGGAGAAGAGCAAACATGAATTTGTTAGGGAAAAGTGAGAGATATTTCCTGAGAACTGGATGGGTTTCAAGAAATGCTACCAAAGTAATGTCTAGTTTACTGGCCTTTTAGGAGATGTATGGCAGAAAATTGACGGACACTGAGGGAATCTTTTCTGTGACTTGTCATTCTCTGAGCACATTATAAGCTACAGTCTTGTTAGATTGTTCCCTAGACTCAAAGAAGTGATGACAAATTGCTTTCCCATCAGGAGAGTAGCCAATTATTGTGCTCACTTTTATCCACTCTCTTTCTTCAATAATTTTGTTCATTTTGTAGGCTGCTCAGTGAGTTACTTTCTACATGACTAGTTCAAAATATAATAACGAACCTGCCTATAACTAGATTCTAGCTCCGTAAGGTCACCATGGATGACACTGGAGTTTGTGGTGATGCAGCTGTTTGGGGCTCCTGTAAGGAGCTGCTCACCCATGTTCTATAAGGAAGCCAATTAAACTTATTGGTTTGTCCAGCTAGACTCAGTGGAGTTAGGAGGATGGTCTGTCTGTCTTTGGTGCTTACCTTAAGTAAATACACTCTTGACCAGATTCTTCCCCAGGAAGAATTAGTATGACAAGATTCTCAGAATTTTCTTCTCATGAGTTGTATCTGAAGTGCATTGAGCTATTTCACCATTTTCAGAATTTTATGGTCCAAAGTTCTATTCTAAAACCTGGTATTTTATAGAGTAACAGATGCTACAAACACATTTACAACCTCAAGGTCCATGCATTTACACTGTGGGAAAAGGGGATTTAGTTTTGATTTTGAAAGATTCAGAGAATATTCTTGTTTAGCTTTTGTGAAATTATAGATAATGTGTTTTCATCAAACATTATATGTATTTAAATACTATTATTCGACATTAATTCTTATTATTCATGTAAATGTGAATTATTCATTATGTTTCTAAAATTAACTACGTGTAAAATTCATAGCAAATTAATTTCAATAATTAAATCCAAACTGAAAAGAAATTACAGGGTGGGAATACATTTTGCATTCTCTCATTTTTCATTTTAGGATACAAAAATGCTACAGTAAGGTGTGCACTCTCACACACACATACACACACAGACACACAGACCCAGACACACACACACATGCACACACACATACACACACAAAGTAAAATGGGCAGGCATATTAAAGAGGAATATACAACTCACTGAAAAACTAACCAGATTTGAACCTGACACTGTGCTAATAATCTCCTAGGGCAAAAGGCAGATTTGGAATGATTTTCCATTAGAAAACTTGCATATAGGTGAGTGCCAATGACGTAATTAGAACAAACAAAGATTTGTGACATGCCATTCTATGATAATTGCTACAGAGGCATAGAGAAGAGAATGGAAATCAGAGCATGGCATGACTGCAATGGTGGTTGCCATCACCTAGGCTGGAGAGATCTGAATGAAAGAAAGGAAACATCGTTCTATCTGAGCCCTCATATTTCAGGCAAATGAATTAACAATGATTCAGGTTCAGGGGTCAAGAATGAGGCAGGAACACTGACAGAACATCAAAGCATTTGGTGTCCTTGGCATGCAGTACACCAGTAGACTATAGTGAAAATTCAGGTCAGAGAAGTCACAAGGGATCAAAACATATAGGCACTGGTAAAGAGGTTGGATTTTATCCACTGGTCTGTGAAGCAATTGGAGGTATTTTGAACAGCAGGCTGGCAAAACAAAAAAAAACAACACCATAACATCAAAACAACAGCAACAACAAAATACCACCAACAAAAATTGGTAGTGGTTTGGCTTCTCCTAGTCTGCATAGGACATATTTTGAGATTGTCAGAGGCGGGACTAAGAGGGAGGTTCATGTAGGTTCAGACTAATGAAGTTGTAAAGTTATGGTTTTTCTAACTTTTGTCCATATATGCTAATTCTTTTTTTGTACTCCAGGATTCTTTAAACCCAACATATCTTCTAGTCACCCGAGACAGCACCTAGGATGACAGTAAAAGTCTTAGAAAAATGGTTATTAGCTGTTGTTTTTTTGAGGGGCCAGCAGTGCTTTCTGATATGATGAGGTCTGAGATGGAGAGAAAATCATCCTTAAGTTAAGATGTGATTTAGAGCCAAAAAGCATGCTTTAGTCATGTAGCCATTGAGGTAGAAATATTTCTGAGGGGTATGTGGAAGGAAAAGGAGCTCCCAAGCTAGTCTGGAAGCAATCTGGGACACTGACATTTGTGGACGACCATTGACTGAGGAGAATATGCCTAGAGAGACTAGGTCAGTGAAGATCATGGGAAAGGGAAAGGGAAGAAGACAGAGAAGGGACCCATGTCAGACAATGTATGACTCCAAGGGCCTTTGGAGCATGCTTTGCTTTCTCTGCTTGAAAGGAACTTGTGTACTAACTGATACATCAGCACTGTATATACCAGCATTGTGGTTCTTTGTGACTATAAAGCATCTCTTATTGTAAAACTGCTGGCCTCATAAGAAGAAGAATTGATGGAGGAGAAAGAGGAGAAGGAAGAGGAGGAGGATGAGGAGGAGGAGGAGGAGGAAGAGGAAGTGGAGAAGAAGGAGAAGAAGGAGGAGGAGGAGGAGGAGGAGGAGGAGGAGGAGGAGGAGGAATAACTCCACATGAAGTCCAGATACTCACTGTGGTATTTAGAAATGCCTTTGAGAGATAATATGATATCATAAGCCCTTAAGGTTCTATCATCAAATCTGAAAGACTAGAAGTTTTATGAGAAATAAAAGGGAAAGATTACTTTCTCTCTGCCATGTCTGTAAACAAGGAAGAGGGCCTTCAACATGCATCAGATTGGCTAGTACCTTGACTCCTTAATCATGAATGTTTTATCCTCTAGACTTGATATATGTCTGTTGTTTCAGCTGCTCATTGTATGTTCTATAGCAGCCATGGATGACAAAGAATACTGTACAAATAACCCCCTTTTCATAAAGCCTATTGAATGTGAGGAGTGGGCAAAGAAGACAGATATGGGGAATTCCACAGGCTCGAGCACCCTTCCTTTTGCCTGTGCCTACATACTAGACTCTGGATTTTATTTCATTTTTCCTTTGGCCACTGCTCCCTCACTGACAGTTATTTTGATGGAAGTAACTAGATATAGGATAATTATTGCTGGTACTGTTACAGCACTTCTATCATCCAGCTCTACACACTTTGAATGTATTTATTATTTCAATTTTTGCAGTAGTAAGAACAGGAGATAGAAACTGGGCCAGTAATTTGGGGCATAGGGACCTTGAAAATTAGAGTTCTGATCCTTGTTCTTAATCAGTGATTGGAGACCAGAAATGCTAGAAGTATTTGGAGGTTCTGATTCCTGACCTAGTCTCTTGTTATCTCTCTTCTTTTATTATATGACTAGAATGGGCATCACTCTCCGGAAGTCCTAAACAAGGGCATAACCAAAGCAGAAGCATAAACAGTTCATAAGTGAGCCAACTGGACAGACAATCTAGGACTGACACACAGACTTCATCCCAGAAAACTTTATTAATGCCAAAGGACCTTCAACCCCTAGCCCAGGGTAGATTTTTGTGGCCACTGGTTTTCTTAAACCCTAATATCACAAGCTATGGCTCATCTGAGAGGAGGAAACCCTGTTATTCTTGAGGATACCATCACGTTTGTCTGTAATATACGTCAACTCCTTTGGCTTGATGATTCTTATACCCGCTCTATAAGTGAGAACATATTGCAGATGGGGTATGAAACAATCCAGAACTCTTCCTGAGAAATCTGGTACCGTAATCCCTATAGCAAGCACCATGCTGACCTCCCTGTATGCAAAGACCTGGCTCTGCCTTTGAAACATGCTCCGTCCTCCCTTTTGTGTCATACACCAAAGCGCCCCAGAAAACTTTGCCCCCTGATAGCTATGGCCACTTGCAGTGGTCATTTTGTACTTGGCTTTTAAAGGGCTTAAGCCATTACCTTTCAGGACAAAGACAATTTATGAGGCAGCTTAAGGTCTCCATGCTAGAAACTGATGAAGTTCTATTAATCTCCCATCCACTAATTTGATTTGCTGTGTTCCTTTCATGAAAGACACTAGCCTGTCATAAATCTGACAGGCCATGCTCACGCTGCACTGCTTTTATTATTACTGTATTACAGGGTTTCAGTAACTCGGATTTAGGATTACAGACATAACTGCCAGAGAAATTTACGGCGTGCTGCCATCCCCACATTTTTATAGCCTGGCTTCTTGCACAGTTTCTTCTCAAAATCTTAACACTTATCCCTTGACTTCAGTTAAAAATACAGTGTGTGCGCTTTCTGTCTGCAAGAAAGTATTTGTATTCTAAGAAAAACTAAAGCGATGTTGTCTTTTCATATTTTTTTATAACTTCTAGATGAAGTTTGGAAATATTCTTAAGAAGAACATTTTCTGGGTTTGTCAATGCCAATTAGGGGTAACTTTTAATTTGTTGGCATTCGGATATTGCGTCTTTAAAAGGAAAATTTGAAGACAAGCAAAGTCGCCTGAGATGGGGCGCAGTCACACTCTGATTCAGTGTCTATGACTCTTAATTAGTTTTGAGAAAAGGCAAAGCTTGTCCCTTATTATGTTGAGGACATCCAGTTTTTTAAAGGACAAAGATAATTATTAATTATATTCCCAGAGTTGTATTTTTAATAAAGAAGTATGAGGTATAAGGCAATTATCTAAATTACCTTTTAAACTATTAATGATGAAGATAACTGAGCTGATTTAAAGGCTGCTCAGAATAATACATGGCGTGTTAAATTATTTCAATAAAAAGTCTTAATATCCTTATATGGTGATTAAAGATTTTTAATTTTTTGATAATTAAAGATTTTAAAACAACACAAAGTGCAATGAATTCTTTTTTAAACATAACATTTTTATTGATTCTCTAGAAATTTCGCATCATAAACCCTGATCACACTGTGATCAAGGATCAGATCCTATGGCAGTCCCTCAAGCCGTGTTACGTCCTCCCTCCCCCTCCCCTAAAAGTAAGAAAAAATAAAACAAGTTGAATTTGTGTTATTATCAATGAATCAATATATTCACTGGAGCCTTCTCAAACTTTCATTGGGCTGCCCTTTAAACAGAACTAAGTCCTTGCCCTCTCAACTGCACCAGAAACTATGAATTGTTGAGAGCTATACTTCAGCAACCCCATAACGCTTTTTAAGAGGTCTATTTGGTGACTTCATCACTAGGCTGTTACTTTTTTGGGGGAGAGGGTTGGAGTTAAGGTAAGGGTTGTCACAAAAGCTTTCCATGTTCCTCCTTCTCATCTGTAGCCATTTAGATCCCAGCAAAAGTAGTTTCCTTGGTTAATGCTCAAATTTGGTCTAGCTGGAAGTATGTTGCCATTTTCCAGGAGACAGTGCTTTTGTGTTTGACCTTTGAGATGTCTACTCGTTGGAGCATGGGGAGAAATATATATATATTTCTCTGTCATGGTTTCTGTGTGGAAGCAGCTAGAGAAACGCATGGACTTCTACAATGAATGATTATGAAAACCTTGATAGCCAAGGTTCGAGAGAACAGCAGGCAAAATGTCTGATATTTAGTGTAAACTTGAGTGGAAAATAAAGAAAAGGGATAAAACAGACAACAAACCACACACGCACATACACACGTGCGCGCGCGCGCGCACACACACACACACACACACACACACACACACACACACACAACTTCTAAAGCCTATTCATGCTTTGAATGCCTGCATCATTTTTCATTTGCTCACCTGTTTTGAAAAAAAAAGAAAGAAAGAAAGGAGAGGCTCAAGAATACTCAATGGGGGTTGGGGATTTAGCTCAGTGGTAGAGCACTTGCCTAAGAAGCGCAAGGCCCTGGGTTCGGTCCCCAGCCCCGAAAAAAGAAAAAAAAAAGAATACTCAATGGGCTGAAACCTGTTGGATATTAAGGTTTTGGTGAATTTCCCTGATACAGTACAGAAGTTTGCATAATGGAAGAACATATGTGTACCTAAGGACACAGATATAAATATCGTTTTTGGGCTCTGAACAGATAGATGCACTTAGATACACTGTGGGGTAGTTAGAAGTGCACTGTTTCATTCTAGAAAAGTGATTGCTTCTCTGGGATTTCAACTGTGGAGTTGTGAGTGGAAATCTACTTTTCTCTTTATACTGTTGGAATCATTTTATTTGAGAACACATTCAGGGTGCTATATCACAATAAAAAGCATGCCAGTCAACACCAGGATTGGGCTGAACTCTGATGTGATAGCATCCTCACTAACCAATGGAAAGTGCGTGCTCTCTTATTCAGATGTTCCGGGCTCCCAGCCATGGCTGTCTGCATTGCTTCCATAGGGGTACCTTCTAGACCATCAACAAAGAAAGCATCATTGAGAGCTGTCCATCGGGAGGTGGGTCCTCCGTGGAGTTCTTTGGTGAAACTTTGTCATTATTTTCTTTTCTTGGCCTTTCCACCCCAGTACTCTTGAGAGCTTTCTGCAGTTGCCAGCTCCAAAAAATCCTGGCACTCGGGTGTGATGAGACATGCCCACAATGGAGCCTGTTATGAACATTTGTACATTCTTTTGAATGGGCATGAATTTTTGCTTCTCTGAGACTGATGGGCAAAATATAATCATCATTTCATATGTCAATTACACGCTTAATATTAAAAGAAACTACCATTATATTTTTCAGAGTAACTATACTACATTATATTACTGCCAATAGGGCATGAGTATTCTAGTTTCTTAATGTATTTCCCAGCACCGATGAAAATTTATTTATTATTTTAACCTGAGTCATTCTGATGGATGTGTGATAATACCCATTGCATATTGCTGTTGACTTCTGCAGTAGGTGCTGATTTTGACGTCTTGTCATGGGTTTGCTGCCATTAGTACATCTTCCCTCATGAGGTGAACACTGCTCATTTGCACACTGCTTATTCCTGTTGGTCTCTTAGGCTATTTGATGTACATTTTTTCTTTGTCTTGCATTGGTAGATTTGTTAGCATTGAAATACTTAAAGCACCAAAGCAAACAAATCAGGATGGTTCTACCAAGAGAAGTTTGCTTTTCCATTGTTCAGGAGGTGGCAAGTTCACAATCAGGATGTCTGAGATGGCTCCCCTTGGGATTACTTTTTCTTTGTGCCTTCACAAGACAGAGAAAAACATATTTGTTTCTCCTTGTTGTTGTTAGAACACTAATTGCAGTGGATGAGGATGACATTCTTAGGACATTATTTGACTTTCGTTACTTTGTTAGACATAACTTCTCCAAATATAGCCATAGTAGGGGTTAGAGTTTTAATACATTGCACTAATAAAATGTTTCCTCTGCCCATGTAGCTTGTCTTTACATCCTTTTATGAGGGTGTTTTAAAAATATATATGAGACCCAATTTATGAAAATTGTATAACCTGGGCCTGATTTTGTTGTTTTTCATGTTGAAAAATTCCTCTGTTGGCCTAGATAGGAGAGGCTCTCTCCTACAGTTATTTCCTCTAACAAGATTGTAGTTTTCCATTTTAGTAAATGCCTATTTTTAGTTAATCTTAGGTCTAAAAAATGAGTCAAAATTCATTTTCATCATCTCTGGATAAGGTCTAGTTGGACTAGCCTGTTGTTGAAAAGGCAACCATTCCATTTGCGACTCTTTTCTTTGTTTTCTGCTTCACTAATGTCTGTCTGTTCTGAACAATGTGCCTTCTTGAAGTATGTGGTAAGACCTGATATTTTCATGTCTCATGTGGAGCAGATTCTCTGGATATTTTATCAAATGCATGCCCATTATCTCATTTTCTTTAGAGTGATTATAAATCGTAATGTGTATTGATTTTGGTTTATATGACTGCTGTCAGTATAGGATCATGCAAGGAAGTTGATTCTCTTATCTGAAGAATGGAGTGGCAAGAGATCAAAGGATGCAACAGTAAAGGTGATTTTGATTCTCCATGGTGGGTGTGTCACTTTAATGAGGAGAGTAGACATTTAACCTGTGGTGGTGGCAAGATGAGAGACTGCAGTGAACGTTCCAGCTTTAACATTTCAGCAGGACTTGGGGATGCCAGCAGAAATCAGCCCTCTGGAGAATAAATCTTGCAAAGAACAGGTTACCTGTGAGAATGGCAGTATTTGAGAACAGAGATGGTAGCTACCTGCTAAGTGCTGGAACAAGTTTCTGTGCCTACATACAAGCCTGAAGACCTGAGTTCAAGTCCCAGAGCCCAAGTGATGGAAAAAGACTACAGAAACTGGCTCTAACAATTCACCTCTGACTGTCATATGTATGTCATGATATATTATTCCACAGATAGATAGACAGAAAGATAGTTGGATAATTGATGATAGATAGTGGGAAAATGAGTAAATACATATAATGAAAATAAGCTTTTAATATATTTCCTCTCTATCAATTCTGCTCCCTAGAGAACTATTATAAATACAAAACGTTTTGTTTGATTTTGAGACAAGTTTTTTTGGACTATTATCTAGGCTGGCCTTGATCCCTCAATCCTCTGACATTTACCTCAAGTGTTACTGGGACTGATGGAGTGTCCCTCATGCTTGGCTTCCATAGCTTTCTTCAGCCACATATTCAGCCTAAATAAAACAACTCTTTTCAGAAAAAAACAATTATCATTTTGTTGCTGTTATATAAATATGTTGATTCCTCCTGCAAAGTGGATTTTGGTAAAAGTGGATTTATGTTTAAGGCTTTCATTTTCTGTAACATCTTTATAGATTGACTGCATAATTCCAACCCCAGTTCTATAATTTTTTAAATGGAACCAAACATAGAAGGAAATTAAATATTCTAAACAGACATGACACCTTGTGATTGATGGGCATTTTGTGGCTTACTCTACTCATAAATTTTTTGTCAATTAGCTGAGTCAGCATTATTTTAAGCTGCTTTAAAAGGTGCCTAAAGTGTAACACATTACATTTGCGTGGGGGCAGATATATATTATATATAGATATATAAGATTATATATATAATATATATACACATATATAATATGTGTATGTAATTTCATAAGATCAATTTATTAGTGATTAGTAATTTGCTATAAGAACTGCATGGAGAAAATTCCAAATCAGAACTTGGAAACCAGCTTGAAGAGTCTCTATGTTCTTAGCTAACTAATGGATTGGAAGCTGTTGGCCCATTTATACCAACTTTTGAAAGATAAAATGCTAGACTGGTTTGCTCATTTTCAAGAACATGTTTTCTATGCCAAACTTGGAAATAGTCATAGAACAAGGACTTGTACATCCCAATGCACTAACAGTGAGGCTGTTCTTCATTCAAGTGTTGCATAAAAATGGCATGACCAAGTAAATGATAGAGATGTTTGTGTCTGAGAATAATATGAACAGAGGCAATGGAAGTTTGTTTCTAAGAGAAACAGACAGGTTCTCCACTGTGCCAATAGATTACCTTGGAGGGTTTTTTTATGCCCCATGAGGGAGAATGTGAGTTCATATACTTCTATTCAGCTCTCCAAGGAAGCAAGAGATTGCTTTTTCAGAGTAATATATTTAAATCTGAGGCTCCGATTCCATAATCATTCTTAAAGTTGTGTGTGTGTGTGTGTGTGTGTGTGTGTGTGTGTGTGTGTGTGTCTACGGTGCTCTGTATTTGTAGGCACTTAGGCACCATGCACACATTTGAAAGTCAGGAAAATTGTACATAGTCAGTTCTCCCCTTCAACCATGTAGGTTCTGGAAGCTGAACTCACATTACCTTGAAGGAAAATGCACAGTACACTATTTTTCTGTTAATTATCCACATTGCCAGATTCTTTTCTCATTTTTTATTTATTTTATATTTTATTTATTTTTTATTTATTTCAATGCCAACAAAAAACAGAAAAATGCTCTAATAGTGAGCTGCATGCTAGCCCTAGCTTTCACCTTTTCACTACATTAAATTTGCCAGAACCCTCTTCTTACTGGTATTGTGATGTGTTTATTCTTAATTACCCAAAATTGAGTTGTGATATTATGATGGCTTATTGATCATTCTTACTGCCTATTAATTTTATTCATTAATTTTTACACAGCAAAACCAGGGACATAGGTAGCCTGACATTTAGGATTTTAGGCTGAGACATAACACAAACAGAATTTTCCAAGTTGCTTTTGGTTTATACCAAATATGAAAACAAATTACATTTAGGGGCAAATTGCGTACTGCATTTAATCTAGTATCTGCTGTATGTCATATTCTGGATTATATATTAAAAGCACCTTTTATTCACCAGATACAATTGTCATATCAGTGGCTTACTATTGAATAAACTTCCCTTTTTTAGTTCTTTATGAACTTGGCTGGTTGGTTTGACTCTGTTCTGGCTCTCCCTCCCAAGCTGACTGATTCAAACTGGCTTCTCTCAGCTTCTGACTGAATTGCTCTGCTTAGTCTCAAATTATCTCTAACAATCTTTCCTAATCTTCTGACTCCTTTTCATTCACTCCCTTGTTTTATCTACACCTGTAAGCTGTCTCTGTAAAAAAAAAAAAACTCTGTCTTTGTCTCTCTCCCTTTCTCTGTCCTGATCCCTTAAGTCACATCTCTTTCCTCTGCTCCTCTACTCTTTTCTTAAGTAGCTTCTCTTTCCTGTGCTGTTCTTGTGAGAGCTGGGTATATCCTATCTCATTCTGTCAAATCTTATTCTGATTTGTCACTTTGTCTGTTTCTCAATTCGACAATTAGATGTCACTTCCTAATATGGCTGCTTCCTTCTACAAACAAACTTTACCTTAGAGGTGTATACTAAAGGGGTTTCTGTATTTCAGTCAGAGGAATTAAATGTATACCATCCTATCTAGTTCACCTAGATCTAGGAGGACTTTGGATGCCATCCTTTGTCAGAGCAGTCAATTTGCCAGATTAAATTTTTGTACATTATATTCTTGTTAATAGTTATTTAATCTTTATTTACATTATAATCTGTGTTTTAGAATTTAGTCACATGCTTTACAAATATTAATATATTTATTTCTGTTACAAAAATATATGATTTTATTAATACTCTTATTCCTATCTCATATGAGAAAAATAAAACAGTAAGAGGTCAATCATCTTTCTGTATGATCACACTATTATCAAGTAGTAGAACCAGAGTTTAATGCAGAGAATTAATATTCAGCATCTACAAATATATTCTTTTTCTTTCATGGTGTCTCCTCTTATATAAATAATTTTTATGGATATAAAAAAGATCTAAACTATTGCTTTTTGTTGCGGTGATAAAATGTAATGACCAAGAAAACATATAAAAAGGTTGGTTATCTTTATTCTTCCATAAGAAGGGTCTATAATGCCAATGGTGGCATGGCCGTAGGCAGTCAAAGCAAGAAACTTAGTGACTCCTTCTTTACCCACAAACATGAAACACCAAGAACAAAATGAAATTGGGGCAAGGTCATGAACTCTCAAAGTGTGCACCAAGGGGCATACTTCTTCCTAAGGCTGTGCCACCTAATGTTTCATAACCTTTCACAAACAACCACCATCTGGGAGTCATTTATTCTAACACCTGGGACTATGGGGGACATTAAAAACACCACAGGATCCTAGGATGCACAAGACATCGTTCGTTCACAAAGAAAGAAATTAAAGAAGGGAAAACACTGGCCTTAGGAGAGATCAGTTATTTTTTATATGCAGATCATTGTTCAAAATAAGCCAACTTTTTTGTTACTTGCAGCCAAGAATAGGTTTAAGTAAATACTAACATCAGCAATATAAAATATCAACTCAATCCTCTTAATATCCACAACAGCATGGCACTGTGAACACTGGTAGCTCTTGTAAACTCACTTTCAGTGAAAACATACGTCAAGGATCTTACTTCAAATATAAATCATATGCTTTCACTGAAAGTATTATCAAAGTATTCAGAATTCTTTTCTTTAAGTTCTGAAATTTCAATTTCATTTTTTCTGCTTTTTTCAATAGATTTCTTTAAGAGAACCAAGAAATAAAGAGCTTCCTTGTTAAATTATATGTCTTTATGGTTCATTTCAGACAATTAGCTTATTGTATTTTTAAAGTCTTATAATTACATGCTAGAGCATTTTCAATATCAGGTGTCAACTATATCAAATGCCATTATCGTGAATCCATCATGCCATCAATAGTTGTTGTCATGATAAGCACACACAGTGGTTTTAAAAGTCTATTAAAAAATTCTTGTTAGATCCATTTTGATGTATTTCACCCACTTGAACCCAGGCTGTGGCTAGGTTCATGTTCAGGTAAGGAGATAGGCAGCGGATCTAAGGGCTAAGGGGATGGGGGCATCTGGGAGGAGTGGAAGTAGAGGAAACTGTGGTTGGGATGTTTTGTATGAGAGAAGAATCTTAACTTTTGCTTTGAGTGGTTTAAGTTTAAGTAGTTCATTAAAATTGTTGTGTTTCTTTGAGCTGTATATATAATTAACTTTTCTTTACTTCCATCCAATAAATAGACTTCTGGAAGATAAAAATTCTAATAATATAGATGGCTCCTAATATTTTTTCACATAAATGAAGCATAATGATAATCAATGGATGGAGAAGTGTGGTTTTATTTTGCAAACTACAAAAATATAATTAATAAGAGAGCATTTCCAAGTTTTGTTGGAAAATTAAAGGCTTTCTGTGAGGATGAATAACTATCTAATAGTCTAAGACAAACAACTTCTGAATGAACGTGTAAAACTTGATTCATTGTTTTTGTTACATGATTATAAAATATTCAGCTAGTTTTTATTTATGTACATAATGTTAAAATTTAAATATATTAGTGATGTCTACAGTTATTGAGTGTCTATTATGTGTGGTGTAAACAGGGCTTGCTGTGATTCCTCCTCAAGAAAATCTAGGTGGTAAATTGATTATTTTCTTTTAATATACACTGTGGAGAAACTAAACCACATAGAACAATCTACTTGTTCAATGGGACAAGCAGTTGACATTGAGAATGAACTCAGACTTCTCTGACTTCAGTGCCAAATTCCCTTTTCCTTAAGTGCCCCAACACACAGGAGGCCTGACCATGCCACTTCTGCCTGTCCTAATTATTCCTGTTAAGGAATATCAGTGAGAGTCTGTTTCTGATTTATAGAAAATATAATATCTTAACAATGTGCCCTGAATATCTGTTTTACGTTTAGTGCTTCCAAAGGACATACTGATGGGAGCGTTTTTAACAGGAGGAGAACTGCAGGGTAAAGTAGGAACAGAGGAAACACAATAGAGAAATTGAAAAGTATCTATTACCTAACAAGCTTGGTCAATTCGTACAACCCTTAGCCCTGCTTGATCTCTCATGTTAGCTTACAATATAAAGCAGATATTCAAGGGCACTCCAGTTTGAATCAAGGAAACAAGCATTCCATACTTCTGCACTAGTAATTTACTAGCTAAAAGCTACACAAGGAGGCAAACACAAAGTCATGTAAAAGTGTCACTCAGAGGTAAAATTCAAGAGCATAGACTCAATGAAAGGTAAGATGCATGAAAGGAAAGGTTTTGTATTTTAGACCACATCTATATGTATCTTCTTACTGAAATTTAATTTTTTTGTTATCACACATTTCTAAACACCCATTTAACTAGTAATGTACTAACATCAAAAATTACTGAAATCAAACCCTGGTTTTAACAAAAATATCAAAATACTATCAAGTTTCACTTGCTACTGTTTTACTCACACCTTCATTTTTTTCTGGTAAATAGGAATAATATTTCACAGTAACACTCCAGGATTATTCTTGCATTAAGAATGTGGGGTCTATATGATTCCACTCTCTGTCACAATCAATGCTATTTTAAGAATGCCCCTGTGTGATATACAAGGAATTTGGGTAGTTTTTCTGTATCAACAGAGTCAATGCTTCTATTTTATTCTTTGTGTTTGTTTTTGCTATTCACAGATTACCATCTATTTCACAGCCATTGCCACAGTTCATATCTCATTGGGTCTTGACTACAAATAACACATTTTAAGGCTAGATCAGCTCATTAGAATGGAATTCTAGTGTTAGAGATGCTGGTTGGCAATCTGAAACCTTTTAAAATGATTTCTCCCTTTCAAAAAATTTTAGAGTAGGCTACATGGTATACGTGTTGCCCTCAGTACTCCTTAGCCTAAGCAATCAGTGTGTGGTTGTCTGTTACTTTGCCTCTGAGATTTACATTTAAATTTTTTATTAATTATTCTATTTACTCATATCCCAAGTGCTGCCCCCTTCCTGTTCTTCCCTCTCCGAGTTCTTCAACCCATCTCTTCTCCCCTTTGCTTCTGAGAGTGTGTTCCCACACCCAGACACTGTCTCACACCTCACCACACCTCTTTCCTTGGGGTATCAAGTTTCTGCAGGACTAAGTGCATCCTTTCCTACTGAGTCCAGACAAGGCAGTCCTCTGCTACCTATGGAGTGGGAACCACAGACCAGCCTACGTATAGTCTTTAGCTGGTGGCTCAAAATCATGTCCAGAACTATAAACATATGACTATCTAAGACCTGTGCTATAATATAAAGCTCAGAGGCCGTGCCTTAATAATGAATGATGTCAATGATTAGTGTTTTGGGATAGGAAAGTGGTTTTCTTAGCTTCAGACTATAGATGAAGGAAATTACCAGATAGAATGGGTGATTTGAACATTAGACTGGAAAATAAAAATGATTAGAAGGTGATTTTTCTTTCATCTTCAGTTTGGTAAATGCTTCTCCACTGAATGGCATCTTTAGTCCTTTTGTTTTTCATTTTAATAGAAACAGAACAAAAATAGGATTTAAAAATATTTTGGGGGCTGGAGAGATGGCTCAGCAGTTAAAAGGTCTTCCAGAGGTCTTGAGTTAAGTTTTCAGCAACAACATGGTGGCCCCCAAATATCTGTAATGGGTCCCATGCCCTTTTCTCATGTGTCTGATGACAGCTACAGTTTACTCATATTTATAAAATAAATAAGTAAATAAATAAATACTTCTTTAACAATATTTTTTTTTGTTTTCCTAGCTACATAGTACTTTGTTGAACAAAATTTGTGGCATCAGTGATTTGGTTTTAAATGATATAGTGTGAAACCAGAATTTGAGAATGAAGAAGTTCTGAGTTGAAGAGATGAGTGGTGCAGCAATTGAGCCAGCAGTCTGAGTCTGTTTATTAACATGGAAATCTCCCAAACTCTTTTAGTCATTTGGGTTACTTAAGTCTTTAGTCAATGGGCATGGGAGTAGATGTGAGATGTAACAAAAAGTCATGACTGGAAAAACTACTGTTTCTTTAAAAAGAGCAATATACTTCTCACAACTGTATACTAATTGTATAAAAGGGAGAAAACTGTATGTGATGTTAGAATTAATGTAATTAAGAGACTAGCTGCCTCCTTAAGAAGCTAAGTGGATGGTTGTCTGGCTATAGAAAATTAGGACAGTGACACATCTGCTACGGATGGAGAAAAAGTTCTACAGGTCAGGGAACAAGTGAGTGGATAAATTTAAGTTCCCATAGCACAAACCAGGAACTAAAAATCTACAGGCACCCAAAAACACCACTAATTAGACAACTCATTACAACATCAAAAGTACAAGTAATTCAGTCCTTGATACAAGTATAAATGAAAGCTGACAAATAAAACGCATGGAATATAGTCAGAACAGCACAAGTTTGCAGTAATCAGGGCTAAAATGAAAAGAATAAAGATTTCCTGAAAGCAATACAGTGGACCTAGCATCTTAGGGACCTAGAAAATAAAGAGCAAGAAACATAACCCTAAGGAATAGAAGAAAACAGGGCAGAAACTAGAAAAAAATATAAGAAATTTAAATATGAAAATTTAAAAAGTAGAGAATTGATTTCTTGAAATGAAACAAAATCAATGAACATTTATAAATGAATAAAGGAGACTAAAACATAGAATAAAGAAACAAGGAGGATGCATGTATACATCATACCCAAGAAAAATGGGCGTTACTAGAGATATTCAGCAAGCACAGTCTACTGCCATTGGGCTATTAGAACATAGAGAGCCTACAGAGGACACAAGCTAGAAATATGGTTGAACTGATAATAAAAGTCTTCCAAAGGAGAACATTTAAATAGTGGGTAAATTCACTGTAAAGTTTATCAAAATTTTACGTAAGAACTGCACAAAGCAAACAGTGTAAACTTTTGTACTTTCTAGAGTCTCACAAATGTCGTCGTAAACTTGAGTTACAAGATCCTTAGTGCTCTACCTAGTAGCATTGTTCACTAGTCTATAACACAACAGGGTAGAATCATGTCAGGCCAGTAATACTGGTTCCTATTTCAACATCAAATTCATGAAGAAGAAAAGACTTTCCAAAGACTTACGTTGTATCTTTAATTATAAAATGGTAGGCAATACTGCTAAGCCTCTAGTTGTATTATCACCTTCCATTGGGTGGAAAAAAAAATCAAACTTAAGTTTCTATAAAGAAGATGTTTTCAATGACACAAAATGCAAAAAGAGTCTTTTCTTGAGATAATTTAAATTGAATTGACGCAGTTGCCAAAATAACCATTTTCTAACACTCAGTGTAATAAAGTCAGTCATAAAACACCAACATGGAAAAAGTCTGCTGGTAAAACAGTAGTAGAGAAGAAATTTTCCATACAATGCTACATGCCTTCTGTAGCCGACTAGTTATATATACCTACTAGTGACAAAATATGAAAGAGAAAGGTGGAAATGGATAGTTGTGACAATACTACTTGACCAAGCTTGTCCTGACTGGATCTCAGATAATTCATTATCATATCACTGTAATTGAATTCTAAAAGGAATACAGGACAAAACGTCTTAATTTCAATTATTTACATCCTCAAATCGGGAGACAGATTCATAACTTACATCCTATTTACTGGGTTAGTAAGAGAATAAAATGTGAATAGGGCTGCATTAGAAATGTGTTAATTTAGAAGGTTGAAATTTTGCAAGGGCTTTCTTAAAGAAATAGGGAAAGAGGCAAAGGGAGAGAAAAGAACTGCATGGACTGTGTGAATCTGCCTTAGAGTCTTGGATAGAAGAAATGAAGGAATAATATATATTCTGGGAAAATCCCATATAAGTCTTTGTCATGTCTTTAGTTCTTCTTTTAGTATTTTAGTATTTCATTTACATGTTAAGAGCATACCTTATGTTTATCAGACCTACACAAACTTATTACCATGCCTGCATGCTTTTTAGTGGTTTAAACAAACAGAAAAGTCTGTAAGTGTAGAATGAGGGAAAGCAAACATGATGTATAAATAACGGAGGATTAAGCTGAAGATAAATGTTTATATAACCACTTTTCTATGGACCCAGCACTTTCAGAATAAAAATAGTAAAATAAGAAGCCCTTTCTTTTATGCTTGCTGTATTTAATTCTTGATTTAAAATCCCTGATTCATTGCATGGAAAACACTTGAGTGATTTGTGGTCCTCAGGCATTAAAATAGTCATTAATTTAATGGATTTGCATAAATTAATTACGGTCTAAGTTATTTGTAATATTGTTGAGATAAAATACTTGATTAAAGAAATTACAGAGAAAGGCTTCAGTTTGGCTTCTAGTGCCAGAGGATGCTGTCCATCATGGCACAGAATTTGGTGGCTGGAAGAGAAAACAGCTGGTCACATTGTACGTACAGTCAGTGAGAAGAAAGTGGTTAATCCTGTGTGCAGTCCACTGCCTTCATTTTAACCAGTCTAGAAACCCTGTTCATAGGATGCAACTACGTACATGTATGTTATGTTTTCCTTCCTTAATTAACCTACCTAGAAAAACCTCACTGGACATGCTCCCAAATTCTCTCCATGGTTATTCTAAATCAAGAGAAACTTATAATCAAAATTAACTAACTATCAATGACATTTTGGTTGAATCATGTCGAGTTTCTGTTATGTATAAGTTTTTTTGATTGATTACTTTAAAATGATATCCTTAATACAATGGAGAATTAATACATTATTTTTGCTATATTTTCCATCTCCATTTTTATGCATTATTACATTCTGGAATCTTGCATGGCTATCATTAACAGTGCACCACTGAAGTCGAAAATTTTGCTCATAGCTCTTACACTGTAAATGAAAATATGTATTGGATTTTTTTCTGCTTTGCATTTCAATACCTTTTTTATTTGTTAAGCCCTGACTGTGGCCCAGAATGTGATTGTGGTGTACTGAAGTCATACACTATTATGTATCTGGAGTATATGTCCTGTTGTTTTTACTACTGTTTACGTAATTCATTTAGTTGTAAAATATTTGTTGCATATGCATTTATGAGAGTTAACTCTCTGTGGATGTTCCCTTTATTAATATCCCAGTACTCTATATCTATCTGTATTTTGAGCTGAGGTTCAGGTTTCTTGGATATAAGCTGGCCGACTTTTCTCCCATTTCCTCACTGTGTGGGGTTCATTCCTCTGAGCCTTCCATTCAGCTCTATCTCTTACAAGCAACAAACAGTTGGATTCTGTACTTGGATCCAATAAACTAGTCTTCATCTTTTATGTGGGAGTTGAGTTCATTAACATCTAGGTCTAGTATTGATAAGCATTTATGAATTCCTAAAATTTTGTTGCTTGTTCTCTTTGTGGGTTTGTATAGTTTGTTTTTTTAATTTTTTAAAATTAAATTATTTTATTGATTAACATTCCAAATGTTGCTCCCATTTCTGGTTCCCCCTCCCAGAGTTCTTCAGCCCAATCCTCTTTCCCACTGCTTCTGAGAGGGGTGCTGTGCCACCTACACCCCTACCCCATCCTCACTCCCACCAGAATCCCTCTTCCCTGGGGCATCAAGTTTCCACCTCATTAAGTCTTTGCTTCCTCTCCCAATGAGGCCAGACATGACCTCTGCTACATGTGCCCCAGCATGGACCACCCCACCTGTGCTCCTTGATTGGTGGCTTAGTCTCTGGGAACTCTGACAAGCCTGGATTAATTAACACTATTGTTCTTCTTATGAGGTTATAATCCTCCTCAACTCCTTCAGTTCTTCCCCTGACTCTTCCATAGGAATTCCAACCTCAATCCAATGGTTAGCTGTGAGTATCTGCGTGTGTCTCAGTCAGCGGTTGGTAGAGCCTCTTAGAGGACCGCCATGCCGGGCTCCTGTCTGCAAGCACAACATGGAATCAGCAACGGTCTCCATGTTTGCTGTGAGCACATGGGATAAATCCCAAGTTGGGCTGGTCACTGGGTGGCCTTTCTTTCAGTTTCTGCTCCGTTTTTGTCCCTCCATTTCCTTTATTCAGGAACAATTCTGGGTCAAAAATTTTGAAGATGGGAAGGTGGCCCCCTGCCTCAGTTGGGGGCCATGCGTATCTACTAGAGGCAGTCTCTTCTGGTTTCATCTCCCCACTGTGGGCATTTCAGCTAATGTCATCCCCATTGAGTCCTAGGAGCCTCTCACATTCCAGGTCTCTGGGACTTTCCCCTGCCTCTCACTGCTGCATATTTCCATTCATTCTCCTGGCCCTCTGGGCTTATCTCCTGTCTCCCTGCATATTTGATTTTGCCTCTCCTTTTCTCCTCCCGTTTCCCTTCTCCCTCTGCCTCTCATGATTATTTTTCCCCATTCTAACTGGGGTTGAAGTATCCACACATGGGCCTTTCTACTTGTTAAGCTTCCTACAGTCTGTACTTTTTGTGTCTAATATCCACTTCTCAGTGTGTACATACCATGCCTTTAGGGTCTGGGTTAACTCAGAATGATATCCTATGGGTTTACAGAGTTGGGCATAGTTATGTCTTTCTAATTCCCATTAGTATGCATTGTTACTATGAAAGATTCACTGCTTCCTATGCTCCTGTGTTGTGATGATTTTTCTTTGTTCTCTTTGTACAGAATGCCTGAAAGCATCTTTTGTAAGACTGGTTTAGCAGTCATGAATTGCTTTGCATTGAACTTTCCAGATTTTCACTTTGTGTAAACTTTAAAAGATATCATAATTAGGAATGGCAATAATTTAATTTCCAGGCACAGAGCTTATCATTTAATGCTTGGCTTTTCCTGTTTCTGATGAGAAGTTTGTGATTATCTTGATGAATTTGATTAAGTAAGATTTTTTTTTCTCTTACAAACTTTAGTGGGACATTTTTGCACATTTGGTTATTTTCTTTTATGTTAATGATAATGCATTTTTGAGAGACACTTTTCTGGTCTCAAAGCATCTTGTAATTCATTGTTATATCTTTCTCTACACCTTGTAGATTTTCTTCTATAATTCTAATGAATATTTTTATGTGTCTTTATCTTTTACTCAGCACCGTCTTCTTCCCAATGTAATGTTTTTCATTTATTTGAAATATGAGAGGGTGGTAATGCTTGGTTGTCTTTCTCTTACATTCTAAATGTCATAGTTCTTTAATAATTTTCTTTTCAGATATTTTTTATTTTATTTCAGGTATCCAACTGATGAAATTTTTCTCTTTAGTTATTATTTGATGGTTGACAATTCCTAATTCTTCTGTTTGTCCCGTTTTCAGAATCTAAATTATTTTACTGAATTTTCTTTGCATATTATATATTTATTCTACAGTTTCCTTAGTTTTTCATTCACATTGTCGATTTTATGTAGGTTTTTAATTGAGCTCCTTATTTTATTGTTTGTTTGACTTTTAGAGGTCATTAAAACTTGCAAAAGTAGGATTTTAAACACTTTTGGCAGAATTCCAGCAATTTCATTATCTTTTTTTGAGGCATATAGAATTGTTTCCCAATATTTTGTGCTTATGTGTAATGACTTGTAGATCTTTTAGAGTGGATGTATCTTTCAGTTATTACCATTTACTTTTCTGTTATTTTTTTGTTTGTTGTAATTCTGCACATTCCTTTTGTGTAGTATTCATTTGGAAATATTTTCTCTGTTACTATTCAGAGAGGAGAAGTGAATAGCAGTAATAGAAACAAAGATTTAAAAAGCAACCCATTATTAAAATGTGTAAAAGACAATCAGGTACTTTAGTTATTCCCAAATGACGCGTGAAACAGAAGAGCCAGTGTATTGATAAAATCTATAAATGAAGTTTAAGGATTATTAATGGGGAAGATGATTTGAATTAGAATTATAACGAGTGAGTGAAAGGGGAAATGAAAATCAAATAGTAATGAAAGGAAAAGTGTATGGATTTAAAGGTGAGAAAATTGTTACAGAGAACACAGTAGGAATAGATAAATTTCAGAAAGATGAAATCATCACAAACCTAATCAAGATAGATGAAAGGAGCCGAAGGGGTTTGCAACACCATAGGAAAAACAACAATATCAACCAACCAGACCCTACCAGAGCTCCCAGGGACTAAACCACCAACAAATAAGGACACGTGGAAGCACCATGGCTCCAGCCACATATGTAGCAGAGGATGGCAATGCCCATCATCAATAGGAGGAAAATCCCTTGGTCCTGTGAAGGCTCATTTCCCCAGTGTAGGGGAATGCCAGGGCATTGAGGTTGGAGTGGGTGGGTAGGAATAGGAGCATCCTTATAGAAGCATGGGGAGGTGGAAGTAGATATGGGAGAGGGGGGAAAGTGAACAACATTTGAAATGTAAATGCATAAAGTATTACAGAAAAATAAAAAGTTTAAAATAAAAGAAAATAGAAAGATAGGACCTAAAGCAAAACGATTAAAAATATACCATCAGCGACCATGCTGTCTTGGTGGAAAGAGTGTAATTTCTCCCAATTGTTACTGATTTAGGTAGGTCTGAACCTATGGGAGCAGCTAATGAGATCTGGAGTTATAGCAAGTTAAACTAGAATGGGCTAGATCCAGTCTGCTTTCTGCCAGTGTTCATTACTTAGTTGAATTCCTGAGCTAGAATTGCATGGTACAGCATCCTAATGAGCTGGAGTCTCTTAGCCACCAATGTGGTGAGCTCTCTCATTTGGAGCAAGGCCCACTCTGCATGCTACTGTCTTCCATTTGTACTGAGAGTATGAACTTTTCACAGGTGGATTTCAGGTAATGGAGCAGCACCTACATTTAGGAATAGATTCTGTCATCTTCCAAGGGTCTCTGGCTGCTTTTTAACTAGCATCTCAAAGAGTTGCCTGAACAAATTTGCATCCAATTCATTTACATCTAAGGTGTAGGCTATTTGGTGTTTATGTGGTTCTTAGGGTCGTTGCCTATTCAATGTGTGTGTGTGTGTGTGTGTGTGTGTGTGTGTGTGTGTGTGTGTGTGTGTGTGTGTGTGTGAAATATTGCTGAATATTCTATTCTTCCAGACTGAGTACTTTGTAATATTTCTCTCATCTCTGGCACTCTTCTTCAACGCAGAATAATAGTATCCTCATTGTGATTGCTTAATTCATTCAGTATGTATTTTACACTTTGATTTTATTCTTTATATGATTTATTTTTTCAAAATGCGGTAGAGAACCAATTGTATCTGATTGCATATCTTATTTTCAAAACTAGGAATTTCTAAGGTTTTCCTGTGAAAGTCTGCAAGTGCACCTTTCTGCAATTCTCTAACCTGTGAAGATTTTTGAATGATACCTCCTCCCTATGCAGTGGTAAACTCCGGGGTCCAAGGGGAAGAATATATGATCTTTGCAAGGTTTGAGTAGAATGATCTGGTAAAGAGGCAATCTTGCTCAGCCCGTCAGTGCTTTAACAATGCCAGGGCAAACTGTTGTCAAGAAATGAGGAACTCATTTCTGCAGTGCCCACCTGAAGAGTTATAGAGGTCAACCTCTATTCAGAGACCTCAGCGGGCAAAGACATTGTTTCTGTATTACATAAATCATTGTAAGTTTACATTTGTTTGCTATAGACACAAGAATAGCAATTATTCATAGAAATGTAAAGACTGTAAAAGAGAATGGTGTTAGTGTTTCCTTATGTCTAAAGGACCCCAAAACTATTCTTTTGTATATGTAAATAATCTATCTGTAATAATGTCATTTTTTCTAGTTATTTTATCATGAATTTTGTGTGGTTTCTATTGTTCTTTGTTATTTTAGAATTAAACAATTTAAAAAATATGTCAATGGGTGAGGAAAATAGAACAACTCCAAAAAATGTGACAATTATAGTAATAAAATATAATTTGGACTTTAAGAATTCAAAAGTTCATAAATGTAGAGTATTACATATTTAAAATATTAAAATAAGTATATTTCAAAATTATCTGGGAAGAGCCATAATAATTCCACTAAAATTCTAGTGAAATATTATCATGTCAAGATATCATTGTTTTTAGTGTAGAAGTAAAAAGAATGCTATTATCAAAATGCCATGACTCTTTTTTCTCCCTAAAATTATGTTGTGGAAGAACAGTAATCATTAATTTCAGTAGAACATCCCCATCGTTCCTCTATTCTGTCATCTCGCTCTATGGGAAAATGAGAGGCTCTGTGGAAATCATCACATTGTTTTACTTGCACATACATTTCAAGTGGCTGTGTCACAGGACAGAGTCTCCTGGCAGGCCCAGTTTAAGAACAACACAGCACAGAGTCTCTCAATCAGGTAGAACCCAGAGTGCCAGGAACCAGGGAGAAACCCACATGGTGTTAGTCAAATTTGCCATGTTGAAATATTTCATTAATTTATGGTTTGGGACAATTGTTACCTAGTCTTTTCCATTATATTTAAAATGTAACAATATTCATTGTTAAAGTGGTAGCATTCTCAGAAAAGTGTTCTCCTTAGCCCAATTTAGCAAGCCTTGTACACTGGTTTCTTTTTCCTATTGTCTGCTCTGGTTTCAATACATATGTCTATTTACAAAATAGACTGTCCTTCACTTTCTCTGGAATTGTACCCTCTTCTGCCACCTTTTTATCGTCAACCATTTATATATCTTGTTATCAAGTCTTATTTATATAAATGATTAGTGGTTTGCAGATCACCCTAGTAACTATGGTGTTTACATGTTTTTCAAAACATCCATATCCTTTTGGGTCAATTGCCATGGTTAGAGGCTTGATATCTACATGATCACTATTATTAGAATGTATACTTTCTGTAGGCATGGACAGTGAAATCTTCTGAGAGATTTTTCTGAGGGTTCTGTTTAATAGGTACCCAGTAGCTGATGTGGTTGATACAAAACTTTAATCCCAGCACTTGGGAGGCAGAGGCAGGTAGAGATTAGTGGGTTTGAAGTTATTCTGGTCTATGTAAGGAGATACAATACAGACAGTAGTACATAGAGACTCCATTTAACCAAAACTGTCCATTGAGTATTACATAACTTTACTGATTAATGGATGGGTGCATAGTGAACAAGGTGGCCCCCATGAGAGCTGGGCTGCATCAGTTGAGGTCTGATTTTCTTCAAGGACTATCCTCTTACCTTGGAGTAAATGGATATTAATGAGTTTATGGTTCCAAGACTACAATAATAGAAATAAAAAAGTAGCTAAATAGAACAATCTATTTCTAGTTTTTGGAAGGAAAGATTATATGTGAAAACAAATTATTTATTTTTCAAATGTGTTGAATCAATCCTTAAAATTGTAAAATGCATTTGCTACTTACATGTAGGGGAGCTCACCGAATGTAATGGATAGAGCAAGTGTGCTGATAAAGTCTTGAATATACTAGTGAAAATGAAGTACAGGAAAGAAGAATGAATGGATGAATAACTCCTTTCTGATAAATTATTGAAATAGTAATTTTGTGATAATTAAATTTGGAAAGATATATCAGATATCAGTTAATTATTAAACATTAAAATCTTTTGTTGGTACTAATTGTACATATATTGAAAAATGTTTTCTCTGCAGTATGACCCCTTATTATAAATGTTTGATGAATGATTTCTCATCAGACACATTATTTCCATCTCATTTCTTTTGTGCTTTTCAAAGGAAAAAGTTTTGTAGCTTTTTCCTCAGGGTTCTGGGCACCAAAAGAGGTAGTCCTTATAGAGAGTACACTGCGCACCATGCACAGTACATCACACACCGCACACCTCAACTGTGCATTATACACCATGCGCCCTATTCCTTTTGCCATATACCAAATACAATACACCATATATTAACTGGCTTAAAGTTAATATCAGTGACTTGTTAATATCAGTGTTCTACTTCACACTGTATAGACAGTCACAGCACTGTAACCAGTTTGGAGCCATAGAACTAGCTTTTTCCACTTCCAGAGCGATCCCTGCCTATAAGTAAGTACACAAGAGTATTTGACAAAACACGCATGCAATGATACTTAAAGTGAAATTTTACGCCTGAAATTGATTTTTCTAGAACTAATGTTTTGAAAAGAAATGTGATGGTTAAAATTTATCCCAAGCGGTATGAATATTTATTTCATTAAAAGGTTGAACTAAAGTGAATGTCATGCCTAGGTCATATTCTTGAGTTTACCCCTTGCTCAAAGTATACTTTCTGCCTCTAAATATTCACCACACATAGGGAACCAGGCTAAAATTTCTTCCATGGTGTGTCATAAATTCTGTCTATTTCTTCTTTCTCTTCCTTATCTTTTGCAACTCCCCCTCTTGCTGACAAAACGAAACAAAGCAAACTAATAAAAATATTACTGATTACCAGGAATGATAATAGAATTTAAAATAGTAAAACATTATATCCGTGTTCTTCAGATCAGTTTGTCCTAGAAGGAAACAGGCATTGAAACAAGCTGAGATGTATTTTACCAGTGAATGTCTTGATTCTATAGAAAATTAAATAATAAGGGGCCTGTTAAGCTGTGAATAAATAGAAACAAGACGAGCAAGCCAGAGATCTGTGCAATCTGAAAAATCACTGTGCAGATAATGTGTGAAAATGGAGCTGGGAAAAATAACACTGCTTTTCATAGAGAAATCTCTTTGTCCGCACCAATTGGAATGCATGGAGCTGTCCAATTTTATTAGCCCTTCACCCTCTAATAGTAGTAAGTCATTATTTTCAATGTGTTCCCATAGGCAAGCTTCCAGATACTGGTAAGTGAGTGCCCATTTTAAAAGAAATAGTCCAAGTACAAAAGTAGAGAGAAAAATATTACAAGATAAATAGCCATTATTCAACATTATCAAGCCTCCTCCTTTGCTGCATCATTCTCTGATATTTTTAAAAAAGATACTAGTCAGTTTAAATGTAATTGATGTCCTACATAAAATGCTTCCATTCACCTTCCTATTCACTCTTGTGAGGAATATTTTGTCATCCAATATTATCCTGACATAAATATTTGTTACTGCTGTCATCCTTACACACAGAACATGGTATAAGCACTTAAATCTATCACTGGGATTTCTGTGTATGATGCTATATCTTGATTCCTCTGGTAAGGATGGTAACAATGACATAAATACGTACAACTCATAGGTGACACACACATATATTACAATACACAAAATATCTATTTTATAATATACATGTACACCACAGTTCATTTCAATGACCATGCCATAGTCCTTTTCTGATTATTCAAGAAAATGTTTGTCTCTTCTAATTGTGCAGAATTAGATTGCTTTCACTACTGTCTATCCTGTAACATGGTCATCTCTGGGAAAGTGACTTCTTTTTTTTTTTTCAGATTAATCAGAGAAGTTTTGGAATTTTGGGATCAAGAGAGAAGCGGACTCAAGCTTATTAGATGCTTGACGTTGTTCAGGTGACATAGCTTCAGTGTCCTCCACTGTCCACATAAGACGTCTCTCTCTTACTGCCACGTGGTACTCTCACTACCTAAGAATGGTTGAGTAAGCAATGGTGCCTCATGAATTCTTTAATGTTTGCCTTCTGATCATTATTGGTTGTTCACATGATATTTCTCACCGGTTCTTTTATTGGCTGTCATTTTTAAATTCACTGCTCATTTTCCAATGGATTGCTCACATTTTACCATTACTACGCCAATGAGAATTGTGTCCAGTGCTCTTCATTAGGAAAACAGGGTTTTCTCAAATATGCTCTTGAATCTGGTAATCATAGAGTTTTCATGTTTAGTATGACCCTGTCACATTCTACATTTGTAACATATTTTTTGTCACATAACATTTAAGTATCTCTGACTAGTTTTTCAGAATATTATAGCCCTGGTCTATCTTTTCTTTATTCACTGCTGGAATCACTGTGTTATTTCATTTATTGTGATTTATGAAGATTATTATGTTTGCTGTTATTTGAAATGCATAAATCATGTTTACTAATATATAAAACATATTATTTTATGAGTATTGGTGCTTGGTTTGCATGTATGTCTGTGCAAAGATATATCTGTGTGCTGGGCGTGCCATGGTCAGTTGTTCTCTGTGTTTCAGCCAGTCGTGGATTTCTGTGATGTAGAGAAAAATCTCTGTGCTTTGTAAAATGCAACACCTGTTCACTAAAGCTGATGCAGGAAATAGAAGGTGGGACACCTGAAGAGCAGAGTGGATTCTGGGATAGAGCCAGGCACAGAAGATTGGGTTCCTGGGAATAGGAAAGAGGACATGCATGAGGCCTGAGCAGAGGTAACCTGCCATATGGCAGAACTTAGATTAGAATAAATGGAATATTCAGGTACAGTCTCATGGGAGAGCTATGGCCTAGATATTTGTAAATATAGCTGAGTCACAGAGTCATTATGAGAACTTGAGGCCAGCAGGAGAATAGTCAGATACAAGGTAATATTCTGCAAAATGAGACATCTTTGTTGAAGAACAAGAGCTACACTTGTCTATTGGTATAAGGGTAAGCATTTAGAACACACTTAGGAGTGATGCTAGCTTAGGGAAGTAGCAGTACTAGCTGTTCTTCTAGTTTCCTTGTCTACACTAACCATGATATTTGGCTAGTCTTTAGTATCAGACATGAATTCCCTCCTAGAAGTACAATTAGAGAGCTGTTGGCCAAGACATGTGTTATTAATGCTCCATTAAGGATTTCTTGGCATGCTTTGTCATTGTTGTGGTTTGCAAGCATCACAGCTTGGTAGGAATATTAATAGATTTTCTCCCTTGGCTGATTGCTAGCACCTTCTGGAACTATGCAAGCTAGTCCTCAGGAAGGAAGGCTTTAGGTCAGTTCCAGCTTGGTTCTTCCAAGCCGTGCTCAAAGTATGTAGTGTCTTCAAGTAGTAGGGACTTATCTTCAAATTTTGGAATGAAAGCACGTGCCAACAATATTTGCATGGTAAATGGATAGAAACAAAATATATTATATTGAGTGCAGTAACCCAGACCCAGAAAGACAAGCCCCATGCATTCTACAGTTGTGGTTCCTAAAACACACCTTAATTTAAAGATGCAAATGCAAATGCCAGTCAATAGACATGTGCATTGCCAAACTATTTGGACTTATTTCTAGAATTGTTTATCTTTTTTTTTTTAATCTTTGGTCCTACATTTTTATTTTCTTCCTTTTCCCCCTTTTTTATCTCATGTGAGTCACTCAGAGGATTTTTCTGTTTATTTAATAATATTTTTCTATTTTCTCTCTTTTTCTTTTATTTCTTGCCTTTTGACTTTGAAGCAATAGACCACATGTCTAATATTTTACAATTCATTTTATCCCACGGAAGTCATAAAAATTTCCATTAAATCCAAATTTATTGGGCATGACCATTCCATCTAAATGTTGAATGCTCTGTCTTCATGGCATATCCAATTTTATATGCTGGCATTATATTCTTATTGTTTTGGTATTTAGAAATATTTTAAATATAATTGTTTGATGTTATAGTTATATATACCTACATATGTGTTTTGTTAATTTACAATCATTTTCGGACATAACTCTTCTACACTTTATATTTCTTCTGGATGAAATGCCCATTAAAACTTTTTTTCACAGGAATTCTCATGTGGAAGCATTGATAATTCATTCAGTGTTCTAAGCCATCTTTGTTCTAATTTCTTGCCTGAATGATAGATAGTCTGATACATCATAATATATTGATCAGTAGGTATTATTTCAAATGATCGTGCGATCCTCCCACCTCAGTAATAAGGATGTGTGCTCACACTAAAGTCACAGCCTTTGGTTTTTTGTTTGTTTTTTACAGCTCTTGCTTGGTGGCATGCAATGAACACTCATGGCATACCTACTGCGTGGTAAATTAAGAAGTGTATGTTCTTTGATACTTTTATATTTGACTGTGCATGTTTTTTATAATCACAATATTCCTTTACATACATTCTATTTAGTTTTTATCCATACTAACAAGTATTGTTTTTTTTCCAAAAAATTTGATTCCAAATTTAAAGCATTACTCTCTGTGTTCTTTGGACATTTTTCAAGAATGTATATAAAATACTCAGTTACTCTATATGATGGATTGACTCAGGAATGAATATCCTATGAACAGCTTACATGCCATTCTTCACTTTAATTTATTCCATGGTACTTATGATTGGTGTTGGCTTGTTTAATGTTATTAGTTCACTTGTAAATTTATTCCCTTATATTATGGCTTCAACTCCTTGTTTATCCATCTTTAATGTGTAGATTCTGTCAGTTTACTCCTTGTCTATGATGTGGTATTGGAATGAGTTGCTGCATGAGGATTGGCCCGTGTTGTCTAAAGTCACAGTCCTGATGGCTGCACTGTTTCAATTCCGTTTCTGGCCAGTGGAAAATTGACATAGCTTTATACATGCATCATGAATTTGCTTATGGTTTCCAAGTTTTAATCTTATTTCCTAATCTATGATACGGTGTGAAGTCGAACTAAGGTTCCATGTAGCCATCTTCAATGGAAGTTTCTGTAACCTTGACTTTGATTACTTTTAAGCATTAAGTGCTTAAAGACTGTATCGTGTGCATGACTGAGTTAACATACAACGGATTTGTCTTCTTTTTGCTAGTGATTCCTTGCATATGTACTTATTGTAATTATAAAACACTTTATATAGAGGTAAAATGTCACACGTTCTAAGTTAAAAGATGTTAATACAGAAAACAATGACTGCATCTTGCGGACTTGGAATAATTTTTTCAAATCCTTTATTTTGTGTATAGAGAGTAACATGATCTAGCACAACACTGTAAGAAAGTTTGAAGCAGAATGATAATTACTGGGTGTGTATGCACGTGAGGTGTGCACATAATTACAGGCTTATGCTTGTTTATATGTGTTCATATGCATGGGGTGGTCAAAGGACATTAGATGTCTTCCTCTTTTACCCCCTTCATTCTTTGAGATAGGTTTTTGGGGTTGGGCTTCTCAACAAGCTCTGTATCCACATCTTACATCACAGTAACAAGCTCTGGATCCACATCTTACATCACAGTAACAAGCTCTGGATCCACATCTTACGTCACAGTAACAAGCTCTGGATCCACATCTTACATCACAGTAACAAGCTCTGGATCCACATCTTACATCACAGTAACAAGCTCTGGATCTGTATCTTACATCACAGTAACAAGCTCTGGATCCACATCTTACATCACAGTAACAAGCTCTGGATCCACATCTTACATCACAGTAACAAGCTCTGTATCTACATCTTACATCACAGTAACAAGCTCTGTATCTGTAACTTACATCACAGTACGGAGGAAGGAGATGGGTGTCACTGTATCTGACTATTTGGTGTGCGCTGAGATCCAAATTCAAACCCTGGCTTGCCTACCAGGTGAGCACTTCAGCATACATTCTATCTTCTCAAACAAACAGAAAACATTTGTAAAGGACCAGAGCATTTCCCACAGGATAGCATAGTGGATGACCGCATGGGATCTCGGGAGAGCTGCAGTGTGGTTTAGGGCATGGGAATTGCTCTAGGTTCTGCAGTAAATAAATCATGCCACGCCTCAGAAGCCTAGTTCTCACATTTGAGAATTTACAGTATCGACATACAGAACTTTCAAGGTTTTTGCCATCTCTAATATATAATATTCTGGCATTCTAATTGAGATTTTATATGTGAGATTGTGTAAAAAATTTGCAAGTTGATTTGACCAGACTATGAGCAAATGGTAAAGAGAGTTAAGTCTGTGAAGGGACAAATGCCAATGGAAGCATCCAAGAGTACTAAGGAAACGAACCGCACTCATGCATAGGTAGAAACGTAAATCCCAGCAGCAATAGGATAACAGCATCGCAGAACAGATCAATTTCTAGGCCTCACTGTTTTTTTTTTTTTCAGGAAAAGAATATTTCATCTTGGCATTTGAGAAGTACAAGATTGTATTTTCAATTTTCAAGTTTGAAAGTTGCTTAAACGTACCACTACTTAGTTTCTATTTTAGCCTCAACAGGATATAAAAAGGAATGCACAGAATTCAAATTGGCAAATAAATGAAAAAGCACATTTCCTAGCATCCTCCCTATAAAACACCTCACGTTTTATAATTTAGAAGGAAGTTGGCAGGTATGTGCTCATTAGCAAGAATTTGGTATTCCTGTTGCTCCAAATCACCAATATTTCATATATGCTAGAAAATACAGCATGGTAGTTAGGGAACTACCTTTTGTTAAAACTTTGTTTACAAAAATAATCTCTTTCTTTGTTGAAGACTTGGACTAGAGTAGCCATACCTAGAGGTATCCTGTTGCCAAAGAGTCAGTAACAAATGTCTGTAGAGGCTTAATTAAAAGTGAGAGTCATATGTAAATTCTGTTTGTACCATTAACAGCTGTCATAATGTTTAGCCTTTCTTAATATTAAGTTAGCTTGTGATTTGGCTTGAAATAGATATTTAAAACATTTGAAAATGCCATGTAGGACTTGATGTGCTCATCAATCTACCAAATCAAACTTAGACTCTTACAAGCACTGTATAGGGTTTCAAATCCCTCATGGAAAGCTTCTGGGACTAGGAATTCCCTTTATTTCATGATTTAAAAAACGTGATTTTTAAATATTCCATATATTATGTATTACTCCTCAATGTGCCTTAGGCAGAACACTGTAACTAAATAAATAATTTCTACAGAAAATCATATTAAGTGGTAGGCATAGCCCCAGATCACATCAGATTTTCCTCTAAAAATGAGATCTTAGGAAATTTCTAGAGATTTTGTGATTTGCAACTCTAAGTTCATTCACCTACAGTGGATTTCAGGTTCACTTAACAGACCTGTAGTGGACCACATGTGAGATCAATGAACCTACGATGGACCACAGCTCAGATTAATAAACCTATGATGATCACAGCTCAGATTAATACACCTATGATGGATTACAGGTTGGATCACACAGTGGATGAGAAATGTAGAGAACCTTCAGACTTCAAGTGACATAAGAGTTTGGAAATAGTCTCAGAAAATTTGATTACAAGCGTGTGTAAAAATATTTAGAAAATGATGAGTGTAATCCACTGTGTGAAGTAGAAGACTTAATTTAGGTATAGAAATCATTATTAACAGTTCTTTGCATATGGAATTTAAATAAGATGAAGATACTTTAAAAAAATTGCCAATGTCTCAGTAGTGTTATCTTTGTTTTGATATAGTAGGTAAATATTGATGAGAATTATTTTATGACAACAGGTATGCTCATAGGCTATGGAAGGTTCTTTATACTACTATACTAATATGCTAACACCATCATGACATTAGCTGGTGTGTAAGTGCTTCCAAGATGGCTGAGCAGGAATCATGACCTGGGAAGGGAAACCTGGTAAAGTTGCTAATCAGGGAAGTTGCACAGCCAGTAAACCTCTCTGTGCAGAGGGGAAAATCCCCTTTGTGAAGTCATTTTTCCTTTTCAAACCTAGCTCTGCACCATCTTTCCCTACCTGCTCGTTTGTGCAGTTATGAAGTCTGTCATGTGACTGGCCAACTGACCAATGCCCTGAAAAATACATGAAATTTGGTTTTCATCTCTAAAACTGGTAACGTATAAGGACCGATCTAATATATAGAAATAGTATATTCAGCAAAACTAAGTCAGTTCATGAGTAAACACTAAATATGAAATAGCAATTACAGCAGCATTTTATTATCGATTTTGAATATAATTTTCAAACTTGACTTCAAACAGGTACGATGGCTTACACTGCCGCCACCCCGCAGTGCGAGCCGATGAGACGATGCCTTTGGCTGTATTCAGCGCCTTGCTTTTATCTGTCATTTGCACACAACTCCTTTCTCCTTCCCCGGCGACTGTGTGCAATACTGAAATGCTTTTGGTACGTCTCTATTCAGTGAGGGAAAGTCATTTCTGGTAGATATCTCTGATGTCCCCACCTTCCTTTTAAATGAGGATTTTCCAAAGGTACAGATTACCATTTTCCCATTCGTTTCACTTCCTATATGACATTTTATTATATAATTGTTTTTTTAAAATAAATGTTAGTTTTCTTACAGTTCATTTATATTTTTTTAATTCATCTTTTCATAGGTTGTAATTTTTATGTACCCCAGATCTTTCATAATGAGCACGTCAGTGTAAAGCAGATGGTAAGTGCCCTCACATAATTCAGAGGCTTCCCTATAAAATTTTTATTTTATGAAAAGTCACAATTTTGTTTAACCCATATTTTAGATCAGCTATTAAAACCACTTTTACTAAAGTAGAAACACTATAAATAGAGAAAGGAGGAAGGCTACTATAACCTTGATTAATAATGAATAATCTGAGCAGAGTCTTAGAAATCCTGAGCAAATTCATACTTGTAATAAATTTAACCTGCATTTGAAATCATCTAGTCTCTTTTTATCTGCTGGAACCAATGTCAAACTAAGACCTCAATTTCAGTGTAGTTCTGAGTCATGTAATTTTACAGAAGTGCTGGATATCTCTTGTACTGTACAAGAAGCTATCTTTTTTATGCCTATTTCCAATCTTAGAGCTATAGCCTATAAAAATGTCTCGATAGAGTCTTCTGTGTTATTAATGTAAGAAAAACAATTTAGTACAGAGAATGGTTTTTAACAGCAATAGATTAGTGTTTTTAAGAAGAAAATTCTAAAGATAGGTTCAATAGAAAAATGATGAAATGTGTTTGTGTTTTTTAAAATTTTCTGCAGAAAAAAAGAGGAACAAGGATTCCAGCTCAGGAGGGGAGAAGGATGTCAATAGAAAAAGAGGAGGGAAGGAGGACAGATAACAAACACTAAAGCCGTTTAATAAATCCTAAAGGAACCATACCATTTTATTTTTACCTAAAATCATATGCAAGGCATATAAGTAAACACACACACACACACACACACACACACACACACACACACAAAATCTTAAATGAAGTTTATGCCATTTGGGTTGACAATAAGGACTATACAGTAACAAACCTCCTATGCCAGGTCTGACAAACTTCCTTACAAAATGTTAGGGTAGTCCACATGACCTCAAACTAATAAGACTATACATGCTGCTGATTGCCTCTCAGAGGTTGAAGCTAAGCTCTTATTGCTGATGACACTGTCTACTTAGGATCTAGGATTCAACTGATTCGAGATGACTCTAAACTGAAGTCTCCATCTTGCAGTCACGTTTCCATGGTACTAGAAAGTATTATGCAAGTGGTCAAGAAGAGAAGCAGTGAATAATCCTATTCAGCTCTGACACGTATGAACCGCAGCAATGACCAGCATTCCAGGATATGCTTAAAAGTGCAATAGTGACACTCACATGTTGGTTGAAACCAACGGCTAGCTGTATGAATCAACTTAGGGCCCGCTCAGCAAAAGAAAGATCATGCCTGATACTGGAAACATTATCAACTTCCCATTGCATGTGAAGACTTAAGACTTAAACTTAGATAATAACCCACTACCAACACTTTGTCAGACCAGCATAAAACCTTACTGCATTCAAAATCTTATTTGTATACCTACAGATAAATGAGTTACCACCCCTCATCAAGAAAGCATTCTTTATAGTAAGTGAAGGACATTACAGAAAACCACAATTGAGATACAGAGTAGAGAATAATGATTATGGGAACCCCAGCCCTAGTGGATACATCTGAAGAACAATTCCTTTTTCTATGGCTATGGATACATGCCTAGAACAAATGAAACTCAAGACGGATGATCAAAATGTGAATGCTTCACTCCTTCTTTAAAAGGGGAACAAGAATACCCTTGGCAGGGAAGAGAGGCAAAGATTAAAACAGAGACTGAAGGAACACCATTCAGAGCCTGCCCCACATGTGGCCCATACATATACAGCCATCCAATTAGACAAGATGGATGAAGCAAAAAAGTGCAGGCCGACAGGAGCCGGATGTAGATCGCTCCTGAGAGACACAGCCAGAATACAGCAAATACAGAGGCGAATGCCAGCAGCAAACCACTGAACTGAGAATAGGACCCCGTTGAAGCAATCAGAGAAAAAGAACTGGAAGAGCTTGAAGGGCTCGAGACCCCATATGTACAACAATGCCAAGGAACCAGAGCTTCCAGGGACTAAGCCACTACCTAAAGACTATACATGGACTGACCCTGGACTCTGACCTCATAGGTAGCAATGAATATCCTAGTAAGAGCACCAGTGGAAGGGGAAGCCCTGGGGCCTGCTAAGACTGAACCCCCAGTGAACTAGATTGTTGGGGGGAGGGCGGCAATGGGGGGAGGATGGGGAGGGGAACACCCATAAAGAAGGGGACGGGGAGGGACTAGGGGGATGTTTGCCGGGAAACTGGGAAAGGGAATAACACTCGAAATGTATATAAGAAATACTCAAGTTAATAATAATAATAATAATAATAATAATAATAATAATAATAATAATAAAAAGAGGGGATGGGAAAATTGTAAGAGCTGTAATAGCAAGAACTCTTCTATGAGAGTGTCTCTCCTAGAAATGGCTCCATAAACAAGACTTAAACAACACCAATATCAACAATGATGCTAGGGGTAGGGAAGAAGAGAAACATACAGTGTTCTTCCCATAAATTAAAAACTAAAGTTAATTAATCAAGTAGGAGAATTAGTCTGTCCCAGGGATTACCATTCTGATTGGTTAGCAAAACAAAATGATAAACTCTGAAACCATGCACACACAGACAACAAAAATGGATCACCAGGTTTTATTAATGCATTTGTGCATATATGTGTATATATATGAATTCATACATAATTATATGTACTACATAACAGTAATAACTAAAGAAAAAGAAACTCAATTTGAGAGTGAAGGAGGAAACATAGAAGGGGCTAGTGGGAGGAAAAGAAAAGGATGAAGCAATGAAATTATATTTTAATTAAAAATGTATCTTTAAAGAATTTTGAAAATATATTGACTTCAGGAAAACCATTTCCTGTATTTGTTTGAATAAATATGGAATAAGGATTTGAGGGTGTGCATGATAAAAAATGGAGCTAGACTAAGGCTGAGAAGAAACTATAAAACTATGAGGGCTTTCCAGTTTAATCCTGTGGGTGTGCATAAACCAGTGACTGGGAAAAAGTTACATTTTCCCAATGTTGTGAGATGAAGAACTGCTAAGAAGGATGCTGAGTTGAGCCAAGGAGTGGCAGCCTTACTGTAGGAGTGATTTGTAGCAAGCATTGAGCATCCCAGCACACTACAGGTAAATGGACTTCCCTACTGACCTTAAGAGGAAGCATATTTTGGCAAACAACACCTGGAACTATTACTGAAGAAATTACAGGGCAGACTTCTGCACTTGAGTTAATGAGAGCGGCACGTGTGAGAAGTGCTGAGGGATTTGAGAAGAAATTGAGTTGAAGTCCCAGAGCTGTGGGTTACCTTATAAAAGAGGCATTTGTAGCAGAACATTTTAATAAGAACTAGAAGATAGATCAGGCTCAATATTAGATATGAATCCATGGTTAACTGAATGATTAACTGTATTATCACAATTAGAGACAAGAGAGGAAGGCATCAGAATCTGAATAAGGCCTTTATGACATACTATGCATCCATTATTGTCAGTGAACTCACTCCCATGGAAATACTATGTTTATGCCAGTCATTTCAGTTATTGAGAAATACATATTAATAACTCTCAGATTGTGGCACAAAATAGACCTGCTTTAAAACTATGAGCATGCACGCTCATTTTCTATAAAGAAAATCTCTGGTCATTCGGTCAATGGCAATTTATCTTTTTAGGCATTTCTAGATTGTAAATATAAAGGAAGGGCTGAGATTACAGCCATACTGAAGCTTTACAAACAGATGGCTTGGACTGAGCCCAGAGTATTTCTATCACCATGCCTAGTCCTGGAAATTTCTAGAATCTTTATAATCTGATCTTCTACAACCCAGTCATTGAAGGCTTCATCTTCCAACCTCTGTCTACTAACCTAGTCCTAAAATGGTTCAGTCTCTGAGACTTATTGCCAAATAAAGTCACTCTTTCTAGCTCTTTCTGGACTCTCGCGGACTGGTTCAACTCAGATAATCTGGTTCAAACTCTCCAAGCTGAGTGATTCAAATTGCCTTCTCTCAGCTTCTGGCTGAATTACTCTGCTTCGAAAGACTGTCTTTGAACTCCACAAACTGATCTATGCTGAACTAAACTGAACTGAACTGGACACAGCACAACTGAATACTTTCCCTCACTGGTCATTAAGTAGCCTTTTTACTGCCTGTTCTCATGAGAGTTGGTTGTATCCTATCTCTGACTCACTCTGTCAAGTTTTTCTCTGATTTGTTACTTTGTCCACCCCTCAATTAGTGTACTAAAGGTGTGTATTACAGCCAGAGAAATTAAAGGTGTTTGAGATGTCTGCATTGCAGACAGAAAGCAGCCATGTTGCTGGAATAAAATTCCCTTACACTAGATTATTCCTACATGCTATTGTTTGCAATTAGATAGTTGCAACCACGTGTATGTATATGTGTACATATTGAGCATATTTATGTATAATTAAGCAATTCAAATTCAGAAAATATCAAATAGTGGCTATCTTCAAATAACTTTAGTGATGGATAAACTTCTTATAAATTTGATCTATAAATCTAGACCTGTGTGACCACCCGAAACATAATAGATATTTAATTATAACAAATCAGGAACTAAATTAAGATTCATACTTGTCTATTTCAGAAGAACTTCAGAATGGCATGACTAGTTTTAAGAAATTTGTTCACAGCTACAGGTTTCAGATATACACAATAAATTTAATATGTGATTTAGCTCGTTATGCCAAAACAGTGCTTGCTGGTTTAAAATAAAATAACATAGAAAGTTCGACCTGTGAAATGGCTCAGCTGATACCTGTGCTGATGGGCAGGCCTGAAGGCTTGAATTCAATGCCTGTGTCACAAGAGTTCACATTGGAGAACCTACTCTTGACAGTTATTCTTAGTCTCCAAAGAAGCACCATGACAAGCAAGATGAAAGTTACTACACACACACACACACACACACACACACACACACACAAAATTAAAAAAGTAATTGAGTAAACTAAATTTTAAAAATTGAAACAGGCACAAAATATAATTAATCTCAATAAAACATAGCCTGATATAGCTGTCTCCTGAGAGTCTCTGCCGGAGCCTTACTGATACAGATGAGGATGCTTGCAGCGAAACATCAAACTGAGCACTGGAACCCCAATGGAGGGATTAAAGAAAGGACTGAAGGAACTGAAGGGGTTTGCAACCCCATAGGAAAAGCAATATCAGCCAACCAGGCTCCCCAGAACTCGATAGGACTAAACCACCAACCAGGGAGTACACCTTGAGGGACCCATGGCTCCAGCTGCATATGTAACAGAGGATGGCATCGTCTGGCATCAATAGGAGGAAAAACCCTTGGTCCTGTGAAGGCTTATTTTTCCAGTGCAGGGGGATGACAGGGTGTTGAGGTGGGAGTGGGAGCATCTTCATAGAAGCAGGGGGAGGGGTGAAAGATGGAAGGGGGGAAGGGGATAACATTTGAAATGTAAATACATAAAATATCCAATAAAAATAAGTAAAATTTAAAAACATAGAAATCCAAAGAAACATATTTTACAAATGAAAGGGTGTTTAATTCTCAAACTGAAATTGTTACTTATGAGTGTATTTGGTAACGCTAAATATTATCAATTAAAATCAGGTTTATTAAATAAGTTTTCTGTATATTTTCATTATAGTTAAAGATGAAGTTCAATTGCAGATTATTTTTCTAAATGACAAAATACTTCTTGCAGGAAATGGAACTGTCTTAGCAGTGTTAGTAATGAATTTAATTCAATCCCTATCTTAAATATCGAAGAGGGTAAAGTCAAGGAAGGCCAAATTATTTTCCATGGGTCATGTACGAAGTCAAGGCAGATAGATTTACAACCAAGATCAAATGATAGACTCCTCAAAGCAAGTATGGAAATGGACGTGAGCAGTTTGTTTCTGTCAGAATATTTGAATTACTATACCCAGTTTAGCTCCACTAACATAGGGTGTGAGTGATACAGTGCAAACATGACACTTGTCAACACTAACAGCTGTAAGGATTTGCATTCTTTACTTCAAATTGGAATAAAATTATGTCATCTCCCCATCTCATTCTCCCTAACATACCTCCCTTGTACCCTTCCTTGTTCCCTCTCCAAATTATGGTTCGATGTGTGTGTGTGTGTGTGTGTGTGTGTGTGTGTGTGTGTGTATGTATGTATGTATGTATGTATGTATGTATACATGCTTAACCACTTAAGAAGATCAATCCTGGGGAAAGCAACTTCTTGTGCTCCCAGCATTTTTTTAGTTGCCTGTAGTGCTTTATCTGAATAGGGTTATACAAAGTTTCCTACTTCCAGATTGGCATGCCATTGTGAAGTTCTTTCTCCTGAGTGAGACCCATTCGTAGTATGGCATGAAGAGATCTGGAGATCTTGGCTTCACTTCACTCGAGCTTATAGATTCAGAAGGGACGTTGGCTTTTGTAAATTTCCTTTGAAAAACATAAGTGATAAATAATAGTTTTGAGAATGGTTAATAACAGATCATTATAGTTAAGTCTATTTATGCAAATTTATTTTTTCTAACCCACTTATAGAACATACCCATTTTTAAACCCCATTTTGTAAATTTTATACCCGGAGCGATGCTTCAGTGGTTAAGAACACTCTCTGCCCTTCCAGAGGACCAGGGTTCATTTCCTAGCACACACAGACCAGCTCACAACTGTCCGTAACTCCAGGTCCAGGGATTTTGGCACTCCCACACAGATATACATGCAGTAAAAACACCAGTAAGCATAAAAATAAATAAGCCAAAACAGAGTCTATGAAGAGATAGTAACATGGCAAATGATCCTTCCACCCTTATTTTAAGCTATTTGGAGGCGTTAATAATGAGTCATATTATTTTTTTGTACTCTCAGCTCAACTCAGGATTGTTGAGTACTGTGGAAGAGGAAGTGATGGAGGCACAACAACCTTTGCAAAGCCCTGGAGTCCCTTTCTGCCGAAGCTTCTCCAGCAATAGTCTGTTCCTCATAGTTATAGTGCTGGGAATTGGAGAGATGGGAGGCTTAGTTGTAAATGGGAAGATTTTAGTGAGACTCCTTCTTCTGGTTTGGAAAAGACTGTATTACATCCTCACATGGTGGAGATCGGAGTCGAGCCGTGGCCTCTCTATCCTTCTACAAGGGATGACTTAGGAGGGATCTACTTAGGAGGATATGATCTGCCGGACATCATTAATTTATTTATATGCTTTACATCCTTATCACAACACGCCTGTCTCCTGTCACATAGCCCCTCCCCCTTCTCTTCTGAGAATGGGGACCCCTCCCCCACCCTGGTAACAACCCACCCCAGCACATCAAGGCACTGTTGGACTAGGCACATCCCCCATTGAGGTCAGACAAGCAGCCCAGTTACTAGAACAGGATCCGCAGGCAGGTTACAGAGACAGGGATAGACCCCACTCCAGTTGTTGAGAGACCAGCATTAAGACCAAGCTGCACATCTGCAAAATATGTCTGTATAGGGCGAGGGAGGGAGGCTAGATTCAGCTCATGTGTGCTCTTTGGCTGGTGGTTCAACCTCTGGGAGCCCCGAAGCAGCCAGGTTAGTTGACTCTGTTGGTCTTCCTATAGAGTTCCTATCCTTTCCAGGTCCCTCAATGTTTCCCCCTACTTTTCCATGAGACTCTCTGAGCTGTCTTACATTTGGCTGTGGATCTCTGCATCTCTTTCCATAGGCTTCTGGGTGGAGCCTCTCAGAAGACAGTTATGGTAGGCTCCTGTCTGAAAGCATAACAGTATCCCTAATAGTCAGTGGGTGATTGGTTCTTGCACATGGAATGGATCTTAAGTTGGACCAGTCATTGGTTGGCTATTCTCTCATTTTCTGCCCCATCTTTGTACCTGTACTTCTTGTAGACAGGACAGATTTTGGGCTGAAAGATTTGAGGGTGGGTTGGTGTCCTTATCACACCACAGGAGTCCTGCCTGGCTGTAGGAGGTAGCCATTTCAGGCTCAATATCCTCTACTGCTATAAGTCTCAGACAGAAACATCCTCTTAAACTCTCTGGAGTCTCCCACATCCCAGGTCTCTAGCATGTCCTAGAGGTGACCCAGTCACCTTTCCCACCCAGGCACTTCTGTCCATCTGCTTCCAATGACTTTTATTTCCCCTTCTGAATGAGATTCAAGCATCCTTCCTTCATAACAGATTTATTCATAATAGCCAGAAACTGGAAACAACCCAGGCGTCCCTCAACAGAATAATAGATAAAGAAAATGCCACTCATTTTTACAATGGAATACTCACTACTCCACTATTAAAAACAAGAACAACATGAAATTTGTAGGCAAATGCAGTGTTGTGTGTTTTAGCTGCACAGCTTTGTCCTCCTGTGGGTAGTGGGCTTCCAGCCACCTGCACAGGATCTCTTTGAATTTGAGAGTGAAAGACATACAGACAGACCAGTTAATTGTAAAACACCTTAGCTACCGCAAGGGCTGGGCACTCCTAAAACTTCCTCTGCTACCCTAGACCCAATTGAGTACGTGGCTGGTGGCCATTTATCTGAATTCTTATATGGCTCATTGGCTCTCTGTCCTGCAGCTCTAAATCTCTTCTGTCTCCTTCCAACTTCATTCTAGCCCACACAACTGTAAGGGTCCTGCCCCATTTCCCTTTGTGTAGCCATTGGCCACTGGAATCTTTTTGATCAGTCAGAAACCAACTGGAGACAAGGACTTTCAGTGTTTGGACTAGCAGATTCCCAATTGAATCAAAGCATTAAAACCAATCTCCAACAGGCAAATGGATGGACCTAGAAAATATTATTCTGAGTGAGGTAAACCAGACCCCAAGGGGCAAGCATGGTATGTAGTCACTTAAAAGTGGTTAGTGGCCATGAAGTACAGAATACCCACAAAACAATCCACAGACTCAAAGAAGCTAAATGAAATAATTATTTTTAAAGTCACCTACAGACATACCATGATTGAGTTGAGGTTTTGACATATAAATCTGGGAGGAGGAACTGTTTAATGACTAAGTCCATTTACTGGGGAACAAAGCAGAGGGAAGTGAATGGTGACTAGTTTCCACTCAGCTGCTAGGACATTTTCAGAGATGGTCACACTGTAACTCGACCTTCAGTAATAAAGCTTTAGAATACATTCGGTAGCTTCTAATTCTGTCTGCGTCAGGTATTCTTAGTTATTTTCATCATGACTCAAAAATGAAAAATGGAAGATACTTAACTTGTCTGAAAGCAGCACAGAAACAGTCTGAGTAGCCACTCCATCTCCAAAATACACACACACACACACACACACACACACACACGCACCCACTCACGCACGCACGCACACACACACACACGCACGCACGCACACACACACACACACACACACTAAACTGTTTACACTTCACAATGTATTACAACATTCTCATTAAGAGGTGAGAACTGGTGAATGGCTAAGAGAAAAAAACACAGCTCCTCCTAAGCTTTTTAGAGCTGTCTGCGCCATTTGGCTATCCCAATCCTTTTTATATGTAAGTAACAACAGAAGAATTATCTTGGAAATATTATTTTTCATACACGTACATATTGTGTAAAGTGCAACTTATTTGTAAATATAAACCTCTCCAGATATTCATCATTTCTTTTCTGATGAAACATATAAAATAACATCATTTTATGCACTTGGAAATATTGTACCTGTCCTCGCTCTAGTGTAGAATAGGATTACGAAACTCATTTTTTCCATTTCTAACTATAACTTATCAATAACGTGTCTCCACTTTTCACTTCACCTGCACTTGCCCCAGCAGCTCATGCCCTCACTTTACCATTCTACTCTCAAGGGCTGAGCTCAACATTTCTATTCTCCACAGGTGAATGAGAACACGTGGTGCTCGATGTCTAATCCTGATTTATTTCACTTAATGACTTACCGTCTACTAAGACCCATATTGTTGCCAATAACCGGATTTTATCTTTTGTGTCAGCAGAGTAGTTTTCTATTTGGTGCATGCACCACACATTCTCTCAGGTGTTTGTTTTTGGAGATGGGGTATAACCATGTACCACAGGTTATACTAAACCTCTTGATCCTTTAATCTCAGGCTCTTAGTGATGCGATCCAAAGGGTTCTCCATCTCATTGGAATCACTTCAGATTCTTTGCACATTCATCACTTGATGCTCACCAAGTTTTGTCCTTTTCTTTTCTATTATACATCCTGGATACACTGACTTATTGCAGTAGATTTTCCATAGAGAAAGATAAACGACTTCCAAAGTTCAAGCCACTGGGGTCAGCCCTCTCCTAGCATCAGAATTGGCATGGTAACATTTTAGCGCCTATGAATTTGGAGCCTAGTACCCAAAGAACTTTCTTCATTCCCTGTGGCCTTGGGTGGTGGGGTCTCACAAACTGGTTTGGATGCTACTTCTATTTGCTGTGTAAAAACCACAGTAAAATGACATGAAATGTGTAAGTAGAATGGTTTAACTAACTTGTTTGTGGTGGTCACTTATTTGAGCAGTAGTCCTGAGATTTCTTATGATACCTTGAATTAAAAGGCACAGAAGCAAAGGCCAAGGGAGTTCAGATGAAGCTCCATGCCACAGTGCCAACAAAGTAAAGGGGGGTCTAGGGAACTGACTGTCACCCTGCTTGGAGAGCAATTTGGCCAGAAGAGCAAGAGGAACAGAGCAAAAAGCCAAGTCATATCATTCATCGCTGGTGTTGGAGTGTAGAAGTTGGCAGAAACATTAGGCAGCAGATGCCAGAGGGTATTTCATGCTAATTAAGGTTGTACTATGAAACACCCCCCAAATATTTTTCTAACATAGTTTATAAAGGGAAAAGTTAAGTGAGCTTGGGTTAAAATGCCTTTCTGACCCCACACTTTCAGAGAATTAGAATTGTTAAAAAAAAGAAACTCATGTTTTTATCCCTTATAGCTTCTATTGAATGTCTGTAGTCTCCCCTTCAGATTAAGAATGGGGTTGAAATGAACTTTTTGAAACATGACATTGAGAGAGAAGCAGATTCCTTGGAGAACCCTGATCTTACCAACCCAGTGTCCATATTTTATTGCTTTTCATAATTGAGTTAGTGTGGGGGGGTAAAAGGATTATTGTCAAATGAAGAACATATACTGTCCATAGTGATTATAGCTGTGCAACACCAGGTGCAGGTCACCAGGTGGAGACACTTCAGATAGTCAGATGTTCCCTGCTTTCCACAGGAGCTCAGAACTTAGAACATTTTCATAAAACTATCATTACCAAAAAAGCTTAATGGAGCGGAAAGTATAAAGGCCTGCCTGTTAGAAGAAGCCTGAGACCTCCAGGATGGTGCTGTTGGTTAAGAAACACTAAAGATGGGGCTATGGTTCCATTGGCCCTTGATCTCTGCAAGATCATCAGGATCAGCCAGTCTTCTGTTCTGTTTGGCCCTCTTGATGTTGGCATCCTGTATTCATTACATTGTCCTGTCTTCCATTCAACCTTCTCCACTGTCTCCCAAATGCTTCATATATGTCTTGTCATGCTCTTTCCTCACCGGAGCATGTGATACTTGATAGAAGGTGCCACCTCCTTTTAGCATCTGGCAACCTGGAGGCCTAGGAATGACATCTATAGATGATAATCTTTCATCTAAAAGGAGAAAGACCCATGAAATTCTTTTCGTTGCTCTCATTTTTCCCCCTACTGCAAGAGTTTTGCCTTTGTTCTGCAGGATGGCCTTGAATTCAAGCAATCTTTTTTTTTCTAAGCATTTCAAGTAATTGACCACAGATGGCTTAGGGTTATTATCCTCAGTCTACAAAAAGGGAGCTCTAGAAGTCTAGATAGCAAGTCTAAAAGCTGTTTGATACCAGGGGTGGTGATCTAAGCCATGAAGAGTGAACTCCATTGTCTTTCCCAGCTGTCAATACTTGTAGTTTACAGAGTGAAAATGACTGTAAGAGCAAGCATAGTGGCATATCGTGTAATTCAAAGTATTTAGGACACACAGATAGGAGGATCGTGAGTTTGAAGCTAGTCTCACTTCATTATAAATTCCTGGTTAACACATTCTGTGTATCAAGACCCTGTATAACAGAGTTACATAGCAAGAAAAGCCAGGAGATTTCATATGATAGCTGACATCAGCCATCATGAGCCATAGTTGAATTAAAAATAGAGGTTTGGGCTATAAAGTTGGCTCAATGATTTAGAGCACTTAGTCCTCTTCCAGTGGACCTGGCTTTGAGTCCTAGCATCCACATGGCGGCTTAAAATCCACAACCCCATTTTAAGGTGATCCAATGCTATTTTCAAGACTCTTTGGATACCAGACATGCAATTGGTGTCAGGTATATTGCAAGTGAAACATGTATACACATATGAAAATAATACAGGTGCAAACCCTTTCTACATTTATTTTTCCATAAAGTTCTGTATCTCCATTTACTAATCAATCAAGTATGTAGAAGATTAGCACAACACAAACATTTTAATATGTTACACACTATACCTAAAACCTAATATTGCAATGCCCTCTAAGGCTTGTTACTAACCAACCAATTCATCTCAGATCACAGAGCTATGTGATAGAACATTCTCTGTTTGACTCTCAAAGGTCTCCTCCCCCTGCTCTCAAGAGACAGGCTTTAAACTAGTAGGGAATCATGTTAAGAATATCTTTCCTTTGTTGCTCTTAGGATGAGAATTTTGAACACCAAAGGAGACAAAATTGCTTTAGCCATTTTGATGAATTTTCTTTGAAAAGGGAAAAGTAGAAGATAATGATTTAAAAGATGCATTGGAAAATATCATTTTACACTTCAAAAAGAAAACTACAAAATTTCCATTTACAAGACAATACCTAAATCATTCCTATGCCCACCCAGGTCCAGGAATTTCTGTCATATTTACACCCTTTTGAATTTGGGAATATACTTTAACTATTTTTAATTCAATCATTAAAATATCTGAGTTATTGTTCTACTTTTTGCTTTTATTATGAATTATAGACATTTTTTGCTCACTAATAAAACTTAGACTTTGAAGGCATTTGCCTGCTCTGGCAAGTGTAGCAATGTTATACAAGATGGATCATTCTGGTCCTAGAAGTTCATATCTCATTCTCTATAAGTTTTTCCTTAATGACAGTTACATGGAATGTAGCCATGAAAGTACCCATGGCGAGACATGTTATCAATTTGATTCTCAGTGATGGGCATTTTTATTACTGAATAATAATTCTCTGTGAACCCTAGTGCATTTTATAAACAAATATTACACTTTCTGAAGGTTCAAGTAGATTTCTAATATGAGAGAAGAATATTGTCTAAGATGTGTGGGGATCTTTGTTCCTGATTTTTTACTCTGATGACTTCAACAAACAGTAATACTAAAACAATTTGTTTCATGATCTTGTAATCTACAAACAATCAAACAATGAGAACAAAAATGAAGAAACCATAAGAATTAGCTAGTTTTGTGTTGCTGTGACAAAATACTAAGGAAAAGGCACTAAAAAAGGAAGGGAAACAAAGATTTGACTTTTTCAGAAAGTTCTGGCCAGAGTTCTTTATTCTCTTGATTTTGAGCCCATTGTAGGGAAGATATCATGGCATCAGGAATATGAAGCAGATATTGCTTTTACCTTATAGTGACAAGTCAGACACACACACACACACACACACACACACACACAGACAGAGAGAGAGAGAGAGAGAGAGAGAGAGAGAGAGAGAGAGAGAGATCTGTTACAAATCTCTAAGGAACCCAATCAAGATGACTGCTGAGATTAATAATCACAAGTGCATCCCTTGATATTTGGAGGGCAGAATGCTACTTACTGAGTAATCAGACTGTAGTAACACTTCTGAAACACACTTCCTTAATCACGTAACCTCTCCTTGACAGGCATAGGGAGTACAGGCAAGGATTTCCAATAATTTCAGTGTATTGTGGAAGCCAGCATAAATCAGAATAGTGAGGGTACATGGAGCTTCGACCCTCTTCCTCTTTATCCCTTATTCAGTTATATCCAATTCCATTGCATCTAAAGTGCAGAATTACTTCCCATCCTAGTATTTCCTTACCCTTGCCTCTCTGTTCCACTTGATTACTTCCTCATGTATTAGCGTCCAGTGATAGTGATAATTGTTATACGCATGCTCTATTCAAAACTTTTCAGTAGGTTTCACAACAGCATTGGTTGTACTGTGCTAATTCTCTAGTTGTCACTGCTTTTACCTTCCATAACTTATTCTTTATGTTGAAAGGCATATGTTTTGTTTTTCTCATGCATCTAGTTTATAGGAATTTAATTTATTCTATCAAACTTCTGAGTTTCTAAAAGGAGTGTGTGTGTGTGTGTGTGTGTGTGTGTGTGTGTGTGTGTGTGTGTGTGTGTGGTGTGGTGTGTGTGTTTTCATAAGGTTTTCTGTTCCAGTTACAGGAATACAATGTATTTTTAATCTCTAAAGCTATTAATTATATTTATCAACTTCACACTTTTTTCTACCTACAGTATTATGTTCCTTGTGTTCCCAATTACATTTTGTGGGTGGCTTCGTTGTAGATTCTTTGTTAGCTTAATAATCTGCTAATAACTTTTCCTTTATTAATTTGTTTCTTTGCAATTAGGAGGAAAGGACGAGACTGCTAATTGGAAGCCTTGATGGAACAGCAGGGAATTTCTACAGTTCATCTTTGAGAAGCATGGCAAGGAAGAAATCTGTAGCCTGTTTTTTGAAGGCAGACGAGCGTCTCTAGAGAGTACATATTCAAACTTTCACTTGGGAGACAGAATTTTGAGAGCAACTTGAAAGCTAGCTTGTGAGATGTGAACTGAGGGTGATACGTATCAGCAAGGTCTCACGGTTCCTATTCCACAGCACCTCTGTGGGGAAGCTCCATCATTACATGGGCCTTATGAACATTTTTCTCTCAATCCTGACAGTTACCTCTATCCACCATAAATATCCCCCTTAAATGATGTTTGCAATAAAGTGTTATTGATATTTTTGTTTAATTATTATGAGTGATTCATTGGAGAACACATGGAGATCATTAGCTATTCTAGAATTACTAATATTTCTGATTCTCTCTTCTTTAGTTTATAAATTCTTTAAGTAGAAATCCATTTATTCCCTACATACTTCTTAAAGGTAGAATATTCAGAGTCTTTTGAAGAATTAAAAAGTTGGGAGTCGTTTTTCATATAAGAGATATAAGATTAGAAATCATTAAGGAGAAATTGGCAAACGCTCATTTACACCCTCCAGGTATAAATAATGAAAATGGCAACTTCCCAAAGAGATGTAGTCTCTACCATACCCTACTGCAGAGTTAAACACCTTTGTGAGGAATGGGATCACCAAGAAAACAAGCTAAAACGTGGACTTAGGAAACTGAATCAACTTGGAGTGAATGGTAAAACTTCATATCTAATAACACATTCAGAGAAAAGGATAAATTCACTAGAAAATGGGTGGAAAGATCCACAGAGCAATAGCTTGAGCCTGTTGTATCATTTGAGGAAGGGAAGAGGCAGAAATCAAACAGAGTTACAAAATGACTATTAAGCTCCCTGTCATCCTTGTTGGACTCAAGATGTGTAGACCTGTGGTACACAGTGACAGAGGTCAGCAGACAGTACAACCTAAGGCAAAAACTTAAGTTTCCTGATATTTGACCATATTTCTGCTCTTCCCCAACCCCTGGATTGACCTGCGGAAATTGAGAATGTGGATCATGGTGACTGCTTAACTCCTAATGCACTAGGTTAGGAAATGTTTTGATGTGGGAAGATATTATTTTGCATTTGAACAATACTGATCACTGCAAAGCCCTGACCCTCTGAAAAATCACTATGTGATGTACATTTGCAATAAGTGCAATTCCTGGATAGTACTCTGTAAATCTCTTTGAAATGTAACTTTCTAATTGAAATTCCCTTTTGTTATTTTACTAATGGAAATTTTACTCAAGTATTTTTAACTTTTATTCTTGCAGGATGATTGTTCAAAATATAAAATAGTTTCTACATTTTTCCCATTTAATTTACTTGTAGAAATCATGAATCTCCCAGGTAACAGCTGCTTAAAGAAAAATCTAGAAAAACAGCAATTTTCTTAGGTATTAATACTTAATATTCTGTTAAATATGGACTCATTACTTATTTCCTTGTGACTCACTGATTGTTTTTCTCCTTCAGAACACGAAATTAAGAAAAGTCTAAAGAAATCTGTGAGTAACTTTAATAGATCCAAGGTCTTGGCCATTGTTGAGTTTCATATAAAAACAAAACAAAACAAAAAACCAATTGTAGTCATTCAATCCGTATTAGACTCACAAAGATCTTGGGATGTCTTTTATGCTTGGATTTCCTACTCCAGTTGAAAGACCTGCAGATTTAATTTTAAAAAGGGCCTCTCTAATTTTAGAGTCTCTCTTCTGCCTTTTGCTCACTTCCACAATGCACTGATATTATTGGAAATCATTACCCATTCTCCCTACACTTTTCAGGGAGGGGTTATGTGATTAAGGAAATGTGTTTCAGAAGTGTTACTACAGTCTGATTTTTCAGTAATTAGCATTCTGTCCTCCAACTATCAAGAACTATTGACTAATTCCATCGACATGACCCACATCCTGTTCCTGAACTACTTTTCTATCCCCCATTTCTTATTGTCCTGAGAATGCCAGAAGTCCTGTCTCCCAGGAAATTTTAATAACTGATATCTTTGAGAACCCTAACACCAACCCCTTCCTAGCATCATAGACGCATCTGAAAGCTGAAAGTGATGATAAAAGCCTAGTAGCCCGTGCAGTGACTAATTATGAATAAAAGGGATGTTGGGAGCTAGACTAAAGACCCCGATAGTATATTTGCTTTATTATGAAAGAGAGATGGTATTGTTCACCTATGTTCATATTTATGTGTTTATGCTTATATATTTCATCAAAAACTAAACATGAGAAACAGCACGAGTATACCTTGCCCTCCCTCCTGGGCGAGTTTGATGTATTCATTTAGTTGAATGCTTGCAGATATCCTGATGTTTTTGAAAAGTTATGAGACGTTATGTTGTTGCCCTTTGCCACTATTTATTTTAGTTTTTTTGGTCTTATCTATGATCTGGTAAAGCTCAGACAAAAGTTTTCTTACACAAATCTATCAGAAAAAGAATGTTTTGTGTGTGTGTGTGTGTGTGTGTGTGTGTGTGTGTGTGTGTGTGTGTGTGTGTACTTTGCATAACATATTATAGCTGTTTATATCTGCCTTAAGTCTTGGTTAATGCTTTGGCAAAGGCTCAAAGGCAGACAAAGATAAAAGCTTAGAGCCCTTCAAACCCCTGCAGGCCCCATGACAGGTGTGCTCTTGCGAGGGACTGCTACTGCTCCCAGAAATACACTGACGCTCTTTAAGATCCCTGAAGCCATTTTATTCCCAAACTTTTTGCTTACATTTCTAAGGCAGCTTTTGTGTACCTTAACTGATAGTGACTCCTTCAGAATCCACAGTTATAAAACATTAATGCTGACTAGTTTTGGTTAATACTCTGGCTACAGTGCATTTTAACTTGGGGAGAGGTTTGGTGTTGCGCTGAAACAAATCTGATAAATACAAGCACTGTGAATGTTTGTCCCCCCAAAGAGCTGTGTAGCAGTTGTAAGAATGACAGATCTCCAGGCACAGAGCTTAGGATGAAGTTCTTCCTGCACTATCTCCTAGTCAGCTCTTCTCCCCAGCATTAGAGCAGTGAGACTATAGTTTCCAGTCCCTCTAAAGTGTTGGGGTAAGGAGTAGACTTAGATCTAAGTCAAATGGATGTAACGATCTCTTTCTGCTCAGACTCAGCTACATAAGTTGTGGTGAATTTTCGTAATCTGAATATTCAATTCATAGATGAGACTAGAGGTACAGCAGGTCAAATGGAGAGCAGCATTCTGGTGGTGCTGGATTTACCGCCATGGGCCTACATTCTCATGATGAAAGGTAACCGGAAAATACAATAGGCAACACAATTCTTTTCGAATCATTTATTTAATTGAAATAGAATATGTCACTTCCCTGCGCCATGCCCTCCCTCTAATTCCTTCGGGCTGATGGAAGCAAAAGGGGAAGAGAAGGGAACACTCCTTTATTGGTTGTCCAATTCAGACTGGCGAGATTTGGAACTATATACACAGCAGCAGCAGAAATGGATTCAGCAGTGTAAGTTTTAATAAATAAAAATAAGAAGGAAAGGGAAAGAAAGAAAAGAAAATTTAAATAAATAAAATAAAAGCCTAAGACTACAAAGAGTATTAGAATATATAGTACAGGAAATGTGTACAGAAAATAATGAAGGTAAAGTTCAGGATACCAGTAATCTTGAATCTTGGTCTATACAACAAGTTGGAGGCCAGCCAGGCCTATATGGTAAGATGTTCTCTCTCTCTCTCTCTCTCTCTCTCTCTCTCTCTCTCTCTCTCTCTCTCTCTCCATATATATATATATATATATATATATATATATATATATATGAATGAAGAGCTTTGAAGTTTGAAGATATTCACAATGCTTCACTGATGGTAAAGGTAGGATGTGATTACAGCAATGACATCATACAAATGCTGAATTTATCAGGAAACATTTCGTGTCTTTGAACCTTACGTCCAAACATTTCTTTGTTCCCAACACAACATCATGTGCCTCTATCTAGTTTACACTGAACGATGTTATTTATCTTAGCAAGTTTACACCAAGCCAAAGGCTTGTAGGGCTTTCACTATAGGTAAAACTAATTAAAATAATTTTAACATTCATAAGGTATTAGAATCTCTGAAAAGCCTAATTTGAAGACTTGGGCCAAGGAATCTTACAAATGACAAATCACTTTCTATAACTCTTCTAAGATAGATTCACTTGGAATTCATGCTGTGTCACTTCCACAATGACAAATGTTATACTAGTGGCATACTAAGCTTCATCCAACAGGAATAGGAGAAAGAATTTTTAAGAGAATAAAAGGGCTGAAGAACATGGCCAGACCGAAGCGCTGTTACTTCTTTTAATTTTCCACCTCATTAACATCTCAGATGGGGATAGCTGAACATGCAGAATTTATGCCCCTTTATTATTAAATACTTCCCTATAAGCTCTGGTTTTGTCCTCAGGGTATATGTCTGGATGCATTCAAGTGTCTACAAAGTGTTTTACAGTCTTGTGCATAGTTCACTGGAGCCACAATAAAAATAATAAAACTATTATTGTAGGATGATTTACCAAACATAGGATTCAAGAAATTAGCTGTGAAGTTCCCATTATTTACAATTAAGAACACCTAAAGCCACTGGTATTTCCTGCTTGGAAAAAGGTGGGCTATTTAATTTGTCATCATAGACTAAAAAGAAAGAACAAAACAAAACGAACACTGGGGCTTGCTCTTCAAGGTCTTGCAGCAAATTTGAGACCACAGGGAATCCTTAAAGTTCTGATTCTTCACTTTCTTTCGGGCTTAGAAAACATTGCTTCCAAGCTCATTGGCTTTCTCACTGCTTCTGTTACTCAACTCCTGGTTTTAACTCAGGTTTTCAAAATCTAGTGTTTTGTAATAATCTTTGTATTTTATGCCTCGCTGAGTTGAATGTGGCACCCTGGAGAGCCAGCTTCTCAACCTATTTATCATTTTGTCACACGCATTAATGAATACCCAGGTCACTTCCAGCCTTAAACCTATAGGAAAAAATGCATTTAATCGTGTTTTGTTTTTTGCTTTACCCACATATCCTACACCTTCATACATTTTAATCAAATTAATATATGCATTAATAGGACGAGTGAGATGATACGGAATTCAAGATTATGAGATGCTAAGTTTTGATTTTTTTTGGTGACATTTGCAAAATTACCTTCTTTAATGTGAAATACTTGTCTAAAAGTCCTTTTAGTTGATTTTTCTCTTTGAAGTGTTTGTCAATCATACATAAATTTCAGTCAGCAAACACAATCCCTTTAATATTAAATCAGATATGTAGGCTGTTAATATGCATATCAGTTGACAATTTGTAGCAGAGTGCATTAATCTGGTCCAACCATTACAGGCTAAGATTCAACTAGAAAGAGAATTGCTGAAACCAGACACCTGACTTTATGTTTCAAAGCTTGATTACTTTTCCTTCTGCTTCCCATAAGTACATTTACAAAAATCAGTGACCTTTCTATGTCTCTCGTTGTACCAGGCTCACTACTTTGACTTGCTTCAGTGATGGAACTAGTGCCATTCCAGGTGAATCTTAGCCTCTATTGTTTTAGGGCATTCTTGGGAGTTATATCTAGGCCAGCTTGAGGATTCAGAACTTAAACTGAATAAGGAGAGCATCTCTGCAAAAGAAGGGAGCGATGCGGGTGATGTAAGACATTCATGGGAACATACATGTGGTATAATGTCCAAAAGGACTAATGAATCCATTGTCAGGAAAGCAATGGAACATGAGCTGCCAGGATAGCAGCAGAGAGGGCTAGGTACATGGAGAGGGGCTATATGACAGGACAAGATGTGCAGGGCATCCAAGATTGTCACCTGTCACTGAATGGCAATCTGAAGGGAAGAAGGCACCGCAGTGAGAAAGAAAAGTGAGATGCTGCCTCAGGCATGGGAAATGAGGCAGTGAGTCAGTGAGGAAGAGCAATCAGACCCATGTTTCTTATGAAAACAGGGAGTTATAAATTCTACAAAACGTATATTAATATGCTATCAGTTATGTTGTACTAGTATTGAAAGTATGGGAGCAAATTTATCCTTACTGAATGATAGAAATAGAGGTGAAATCTGAACCCATACTTATGTATGAAGACGAAGTATATATGATTATGGTATGCCTTCTCCTATGTGTTTCTACTTTCCCAACCTTTGCTTGTCACAAGGGACAATACATGATGATGATCATATTGAGAAACTAGATCAAATCTTCTAAAAGTTTCTCCCTGACAATAAACCAGTGTTTAATGAGGCAGTACCTTATGGACCCCTATTTACTGGGATGTGGCAAGGAGATTGACGCAACGTGAAGCCAGGGCCTCCTCATATGTCAGAAAATGACTTCCCAAAGATTTATAGAGACATTAAAATGATAGGGACTGCCACTGAGAGATCTCTTTGTGTTTCATCACTAAAATAGTACTGACACTAGATTTTAGCTTGTTGAATAAAATGATAATAAACACAAAAGTCTACACTGATGTAAAGTAGAAAATAGAAAATAAATATACATAGAATTTGACTATTATTTTTCTATGCTGTGTGACAACTACAAAGGTAGCACTTGTTACCTATTATATTGTTTCAAAGAGTTGAGCAATGTTTATCCAGAAAGATATGGGAGGTGACGATGCATTGACCAGGGCCGGATTCTAGTTTTTTGAGACAAATAGTTTTAAAGTGTAGTGCAGGCTGAACCTGACTATCATACTGTCTCACTGTTCCACGAACTGATATGGCAAGCATACATCTTCAAGTCTGGATTATTATGTATAGATTAGAATCCCCCCTTACCCCAGTATAGGATTCCCATTGTTTCATAGTCTCATCAACACTAGACTCATTTGGGAAATTGTGTGTGATATCTCACCACTTTATAGTTGGGATTTGCATTTCATTGACAGTTTTTGATATTGAGCACCTTTTTATTTACTTGTTGGCTATTTGTATGTCTTCTTTGGAGAAATTATGTTTTCCTTGTAACATATTATGGGCGTTGGAGGAATTCTTCACATTTTCAATATTGGTTCTTTAACTAATCTATGGTTTCAGTCCCTCTTGCAACTCCTGAAAATCTGTATGTTCTTTGAGCATGATCTTGCAGACCTATAATCCCAGTACTTGGGAGGTAGAGGCAAGAATATCAGGATTATAAAGTCAATGTTGGGTAGACAGTAAGTGGAGACCTGCCTGAGCTATATAAGTCTATGTCTTTATTGCAATCATAATTCCCATAATGATTATCTAACTCCACAAGTGATGGCTTGGGTAAATAGAACTCACCTAAGGTAAGTAGGTCAGGGCATGCCCTGTGAGAGGAATTAGTGCATTTTAAAAGCATTCTGGCAGACACTCTGTACCTTCTGCCAGGTAATGTTACAATAAAGACTTTAATTGCCTATTAATGAGAAAATTAATTTCCTGGTACTGAGGGCTTGGACTCACCTACATTTAGAACTCTGAAAATTTCTGTTATTTATTAGTAGTGAAGGTTACGAGGGATGATTTGTTATACCACCCTCAGTGAAATTAGGTGTATAGTTTGAAAATATGTTCTCCGTTCCATATTATTTCCCTAATAGTGTATTTTTGATTTCTTAGGAACATAAAAAGCTTTTAATTTTTAATTATACCCATCCATCTTTACTCTCATTGCTTGTGCTTATAACTCTTATTGTTTACATAGACTTATGGTTTTAAGTTTCACTTTAGATCTTCAATATGCTTTATTTTGGCAGTATGCTGTAGAGGTATATTTAATTCATTTATAGGTAGACTTTCAATTTCCTCATTATTATGTATTAAAGAAACATCTTGCGCTTTCAATAGCGTGAGTCATGCTAGAGGACATTATGCCAAACATATGTTAGACACAAGACCAACAGCACACGCTTCCAGTTATTTTGAAACTCAGAGGATCAATGGGCAGAATAGTGGACGCTTGAGTCAGTGGGAGGAGAATGAAGAGGGGATGTTCTAGTTTGATTTTCAATGCCCTCTCAATGCTCATGTGTTGAAAGCATGATTGCTAGCTCATGAGATTTCTGAAAGAAATTGGATCAGGAGGGCTTGTATGTAATTAGTGATTAATCCACAGATAGAATTCAATGGCACGCTTGGTGATGAGGGAAACTGAGTTGCGGTGCTTGGTAGGAGCAACAGTTCACAGAGAGGATACATTTGAAAGGTTTATTTTCCCTGGCCCTTTCCTGTGCCCTTCAGTTTTTGAGCACTATGAAGTAAAAAGCTCTGACTTAACTAAACTTTGCACTGTGATTAGGGATCTTGCCTTGGGGGCCCAGCACAGAAACCAGGGAAGCATGCAATGAAACCTTTGAAGCTCTAATGCAAATAACTCTTCTTTGAGATTGATTTTCTCAGGCATTTTGTAATAGTGACAAAAGTGGATTAGCAGAGGTATTAAGGAAAGGGAAATTTGCTTCAAAATGCTCACTAAGAAAAGAAATCTGTGCATTTAGCATTAACCATTAACAAGTTCAATCAGAATTCTGACACAATTGTTGCAAAGCAGATTGGTGTTAATTGAGGCATTTTTACTAAGAATTAGATGATAATAAAAAATAAAAATAATTTAGAGGAGGTATGTCCATTTACATTTTGTAACAAAAGTTGGAGTGATGGATTCATAGTTTTATATCTCCAAACTCATTGAGCTATATGCCTTAATATATATATATATATATATATATATATATATATATATATATGCTTAAGCTAACTTCTTTGCTTATGTTACCTATTACCACAGTCCAAGATTAGTAAGTAGGTCTGGAGAATTAGTCTTATAGCATGTGCACAACCATTTTTAGTGAATAAAAATTTACCTATGTGTGTTATCTGCATACTACCAGGCATTGTTCAGGTCACTCAGCAACTACATTAGCCCACACCAAAGATTGACCCAGACCACTGCAGTGCCTTATGACCACGCCTAGCTTGAGTCAGGTAGCACCCTTGTAAATGAACCTACATGCTCTTTCTCCTGCATGATTTTCATGTTCTCAGTGTTAGCTCTTCCTGTGCATCCTGTAAAGCAGTCCAGGCTAGTGAGTACCCCAGATCTTAGCCCACCAATGACATCCTTTTAGTCCTAGGCCCACTTGGGGAGCATAACTTGCTCCAAACAGACCCAGTCAAAAGTCACATTCTCAAGACAATTTTGCTACCAAGAACGTTAATCCCCCTTATTTCTCTAGTCAAAATTCAAGATTGACTATCTACAAACTCTTCATAACTGATATGAAATCAATATGATTGAACAACCACAAAAATAAAGAAATGACCACTTTGCCAATGTAGCATAGAATCTCACTTCAGACACACAACCAGTAAAAGAAGTCTATATGAATAGATCATTGGATTCAGAAATACACTTACATGGAAGGTCAAGGCAATCTGTCCCCACTTAAACAGACTAGAAATGTTTTCCAGTGAGAATTCCCTAGGGAACTCCAGGATGCTATGCTAAAATTCGTACCTAAACATGATATGTGAGTTCAAAGAGATCAAAGAAGACACAGACAATTCAATGAACTTTAAGAGGACATGAATGAACTACTGACTGAAGTCCAAGAAGATAGAAATATATGGCTGAATGAAACAAGGAATCAATCTGAATTGGAATTCAGGAATTGAAACCCTATTCCATAAAGATATAGAAATACTGAAGGAAATTCAATAATTTGAATATAAAATATATCAGTAGAATGGATCAAGCAAAATACAGAATTGGATCACTCAACCAAAGAAAATAACATGATGAACACACACACACACACACACACACACACACACACACTCACACACACACACACACAGATAGACAGATGACCTTCATGAAAAGGATAAATCTGTAATTCTAGGCATTCGTTGATAAAAATCTCAGGTCAATGGCATAGACTAGATCTTCAACAGGGTAATAGAGGAAAGAAAAGGCATGTTTTTACAGAAGAGCAGAGAGTACCAAATTACAAGATTAAAAAATGAAACTCCCAGAAAATAGACTTCACTTTTATTTGTGTGTGGGCTTGTGTGTGTGTGTGTGTGTGTGTGTGGGCTAATGTGTGTGTGTGTGTGTGTGTGTGTGAGAGAGAGAGAGAGAGAGAGAGAGAGAGAGAGAGAGAGAAACTTATTGGTTTTTCTTTTTAGTTTGTTTAAATTTTCATACTTTTGTTTTAGTTTTGTTTTAAAAAGAAAGGGACAGAACATGAAGCTGAGTGGGTTGGGAGGTGGTGAGATTTTTAAGGACTTGTAGAAGGAAAGAATCTTATCAATTTTATGGTATGATAAACCTTAAAAGAAAACATAAATTACTTTTAAAATGAAACTATCAGTTCTAGTTTATAGTTAAAATAATAAATTCCCCTCAAAAGAGAGAACACTGATAACTGTGAGAGAAAAATCATGTCACATATATAGGAAATTCTATCATAATAATAACTGACTTCTCAAAGAAAAATTTAAAATCCAGAAGAACCAGAACAATATATTCCAAGTACTAATGGGGCATGGACACCAATCCACATAAATTTATCCAGTAACTATTTGCTATAGTTGAAAGAAAAGAAAAATTTTCCATAATGTACATGCTAAAAAAATCCTTTTCTACCAAACTAATCCTTCAGAGAATACTGGAAGCAAGACTTCAGCCTGAAGACAGAAATAAGCAGCAAAAAAAAAAAAAAAAAGCTACAGAAAGAAACCCAATGAAGACATATTTATAGGAACACAAACTAGAACATAGACAGAAATAAAAAAATAACTGTCAAAAGTACAAGAACAAGGTGGTAGTAATCTATATACCTGTCAATAATAACTTTAAATATTAATGGCATCAACTCCCAAATCAAAAGGCACTGGCTAGCTGAATTGATTAAGAAACAAAATCCATATTTTTTTATCTACAAGAAACTCATCCTACATTCAAATACAGCTATCTCCTTAGAGTGAACATATAGAAAGATATTCCAAGAATGTGCACAGGAAACAAGCAGGTTTCACTATCCTAATATCTGAAAAATAGACTTCAATTTCTAACTAATTTGTGGATATAAAGTACACTATTATGATCTAGGGAACAATTAGCTCAGAAGACTCTTGATGAACCTAATTTTTTTTAAACTCTACTGGGCTTCAAGTACTGATTAACCACACTCAGTAATAGTAGATGGTTTCAATACTTCATTTTCTCTAACAGACTGATTATCTGAAAAAAATATGAATATCGAAATATCACAATAAAATGACATCACAGATCAAGTTGCCCTTACAGATATCAAGAGAATATTCCAACCAAACACCAAAGAATATGTATTCTCCTTAGTAGCCAATAGAAAATTTTCTATAACATAGACTACATTCTTGGACACACACACACACACACACACACACACACACACACACACGAGTTTCATCAAATATATAAACATTAAAATAATTTTATATATTCTCTTAAATCAAGTGTAATGAAGCTTTAAATCACTAGCAAATGACTCTCTAGTAATTTAACATAAACTCAAATAAAACAACATATTACTGAATGATGAATGGACCAAAGAAGAAATAAAGACATTTTAAAGAATTCAAGAATTAAGCTGAAACAAAACACAACCCACAAAATCTTTGGAGGCACATTAAAAGCAGGAAAGGATGGGGAGTGAGTAGGTGAGTGGGAGAAACTTGGAGGAGGGGAGAAAGGGGAAACTACAGCTGGATTAATATATGAGAAAATAAATTAATAAAAACAGAATATATGAAAAGAGCAGTCCTAAAAGGTCAATTTAGAGCTCTAATAATCTAAATAAAAAAATCAAGAAAAACTTCAATTTTATGCAATTCAAGAATTTGGAAAAGAAAACAGGAACAGACTGAACCCAAATTGAGAAGATAGGAAGCAATCCTAAAAGAAATTAGAGTAGAAATGACTGAAATATAATCGAAGACTACAATATGAATAATACACATATCTAGGAGTCGCTTCTTTTAAAGGTAAAAATGATTGCCCATTAACTGGAGAAAGAGGAGGGCCAGTTTAAGTAAGAAAGCTTGAAAGAAATGAAAGTCTAGATATATTTGCGCCATGCAAATCACACCAAGAATTGATCAACAATCTACACTAACCCATAACAAATAAAGAATTTGAAACAGTAATACTAATTTAACAAAACAATAACAACCAAAAAAAAAAAAAAAAAAAAAAAAAAAAAAAAAAAAAAAAAAAACTCATGGCTTAAAAAAAAAAATCCTCAGGCACAAATAAATTTGCAGCTGAAATCTGGAAGACTTTCAAACAAAATCTACACAATGAAAACATAAGAAAAGAAAACAAAATAGCGAGTACTCCTAAACCATTTTGTGAATGCAACAGCAATAGTTCTGATGAACATAGAAACAAATTTCTCAATAAAATACAAGAAAAGGAATATATCAAAATATCATTCATCCCAATCAACATATGAATCAATAAATGTATGCATAAATTATATAAATAATTTTTAAATCGTGATCATTTCAATGGCTACAGAAAACAAAGAAGAAGTAATAAACAAACAAAATCACCTTTTTCTTAAAATGTCCTGTCAACCATTGACCATTCTTGTCTCCATATGCTTTTTTCCCCATTCTTGATATTTAAGCCCACTTGAAGCAACAGAAGTTTTAGTGAACACGAATATTAAAAATAAGTGTAGCAATTTGCCATTCAGTTCATCTCACATAATACTGTTGAATATTACTTGCTATGTAACCAGCATACATTTTCTCTTCCAGGTTAATTTTGGCCTTCCTCTTGCATAATGCATTTGGTCAATTTTGTCCATGCTTGTCTTCCCACAATCTACTGGTAAATTTATTATAAAATTTCAAATGTTAAAAATATAATCTATGTCAGTCCTTAAGATCATACACACTGAAGTTCTCTTTTCATAATATCTTCCTTCTAGTTTTTGCGGTCCAATACCATTTATGGCATTTCTCAACACTTATTTAAGCCACAAATGTTAATTGATTATGTACAAAATTGTCAGATCTTTGTACAGTAATTAAGAATAGTTTGCTAGGCAGAAAACTTTCCTGTGCCAGGAGCTGAAATTCTGTTCCTGTCCTGGCCATGAAATTTCCAGTTTAGAACTTTTAGTGCTTTGCTTGACTTGTTTACATCCTTAAGATGCTGGCTCAGCTCCTGCTTTCAAAGATTTGCCCCAGAAACTGTGCTGACTTCCTGACCTCTCTCTCTGCAGAGCTTATCTCATTATTTCCAAGGCCCATCTAACTGCTTTTATTTATATCTTATATAGAAGATGGTTTGTATTTCTTTAACCTTCAACATGCTACATGAAATCTTCCTGGTTTGGTCTAATGCATAGCTCTCATGTCTCAGTTACAGTAACAGTCTTAATGAGAACGTGCCACTATTATCACAAGTTGAGCCCACTGTCTACATGTTTTCATTTTTCATTGATTATAACTGGCATTGTGAATATTGAGTATCATACATTTAGGGGTGACCCTGCTTTGATAAATATGTCATGATTCACTGAAGGATGATCTGCAGACAAAAAAAAATGTATGAATGAATACTGGCAGTTAGGATAAGGTTTAGTAAAAGCAAAACCAAACTATGTTTGGTAAATTGGAGAGAGAGTGAACATATCGGAATTGTTTCTCTTAAGTTGAATCTTGAAAGATGAGGAGAAGTTGGTTTTCTACACATACGTGAAGCACCAAGTCTTGAGGCCAGGTGAACGAAGTCCAGAGATGCAGAACATCACACATGAAACAGACTAAGGAAGGCAGTCTCCCTTAACAGCACATCAGAGAAAAGAGACTTCAAAGCCAGTGTCGTCACTGGTCATGGTGGGTTCTGGATTGCTAGTAAAAACCTCCCCATTATCCAGATGTGCACAGCATTTATTAGTATTGTTTTTCCAGAATTTTTAATTTATGGTGACAACCTAAGTAATCTTTCCTAACTCCCCCAGGGAAAGCAAATTCTAAAACTTGTGTTCTACTTCCACATGGCTTGTTTTCATACTCTACTCCAGTGTAGTCTTCACCAGCCTTGCAGAAGACATGAGAAGATCTTGTTCCTAAAAAATATTGTACATTCCTCAATTTTTTTCATACATGTATTCAATGTATCTTGACCATTTCCCTTTCCCTTTGTCGCCTTCAGCTCTTCTTAGGAGCCACCATCATATCAATTCTCAAATTCCATGTACTCTTGTTATTATTCTTGTTTTACTCACTGAAAAAATAATTACTGCTACCCATATGCACATGGGTATGGAAGTCATCCACTGCAGCAAAACATTGTACCAGGGTTTAAAGTCCTGAGAATAAGTTACTGTGAGTGTTCAGCCATACATAGGATATCTAGATGAAAGTCCCTTAGAGAACATCACATAAGATGTTGAAAGAATGTGAGATGTGGATGATGGGGAGGAGTGCTGTGATATGCTGTCCTCTGGACATGATGTAGCCATGTATACATGACCCCAAAGCTGTGTTTTCCAGCACAACACAAACAGGTTAAAAATTCCAGTATGGAAGGGGCACGGGATTTCCACCTAGCAGAGTATTTATTAACAGTAAGGCAAAGTTCACTGTCAATAGGACGAAATGACAACCAACAGATTGGGAAAAGATCTTTACCAATCGTACATCTGATAGAGGGTTAATATCTGACATATACTCAAGAGCTCAAGAAATTAGACTCCAGAGAATCAGATAACCCTATTAAAAAATGGGGGATGGAGATAAACAAAGAATTCTCAACTGAGGAAGATCAAATGGCCATGACGCAGCTAAAGAAATGATTAACATCCTTAGTCATCAGGGAAATGCAAATCAAAACAACCCTGAGATTCCACCTCACACCAGTCAAAATGGCTAAAATCAAAAGCGCAGGAGACTGCAGATGCTGGCAAGAATGTGGAGAAAGAGGAACACTCCTTCCTTGTTGGTAGGATTGCAAGCTGGTACAACCACTCTGGAAACTAGTCTGGGTGTTCCTCAGAAAATTGGACATAGTACTATCTGAGGATCCAGCTATACCACTCCTAGGCATATACCCAAAAGATGCTCCAACATATAGCAAGGACACATGCTCCACTATGTTCATAGCAGCCTTATTTATAATAGCCAGAAGCTGGAAAGAACCCAGATGTCCTTCAACAGAGGAATGGACACAGAAAATGTGGTACATTTACACAATGGAGTACTACATAGCTATTAAAAACAATGACTTCAAGAGACAGGAGAGAGGGGAGAAGCCATGGCAGGTGATGTTAAGATTCTGCTCTGTGTATTTACAGGTTGTTATCAATGTTCTTAAGGGATGGATGGTACCGGGCTTTGTATGTTTAAGTGGGCAATTAATTATATCTTATCAATTGGGTAAAACAAAAAACAAAAAAAAAAACCAACAACAAAACAGCAACAACAACAACAAAAAACAATGACTTCATGAAATTCTTAGACAAATGAATAGAACTAGAAAATATCGTCCGAGTGGGTTAACCCAGTCACAAAAAAAAAGCTTGGAATGCCTAAGAAACAATTCACAGACCATATGAAACTCAAGAAGAAGGAAGACCAAAGTGTGGATGCTTCAGGTCTTCTTAGAAGCTGGAACAAAATACTCACGGTAGGAAATACAGGGACAAATTGTAGAGCAAAGACTGAAGGAAAGGTCATCCAGAGACTGCCCCACCTGGGAATCCATCCCATATGTAGCCACCAAACCCAGTCACTATTGCTAATGCCAAGAAATGCTCACTGATGGAGCCTGATATGGATGTCTCCTGAGACTCTGCAGAGCTTTACAGATACAGATGAGGATGCTTGCAGTTACCCATTGGACAGAACATGGGAATCCCAATAGAGGAGTTAGAGAAAGGACTGAAGGAGCTGAAGGGGTTTGCAACTCTGAAGGAAAAACAACAATTTCAACCAAACTGACACCCCACAGAACTCCCAGGAACTAAACCATTATCCAAAGAGTACACGTGGAGTGACCTATGGCTGTAGCTGCATATGTAACAGAGGATGGCATTGTCTGGAATTAATAGGAGAAGCAGCCCTTGGTCCTGTGAAGGCTCATTTCCTCATTGCAGGGGAATTGCCATGGTGTTGAAGTGGGCATGGGTGGGTGGGAGCAGGAGCATCCTCATAGAAGCAGGGGAAGGGGAGATGGGAGAAGGTGAAACCAGGAAAGAGGATAACATATGAAATGTAAATACATAAAATATTCAATTAAAAAAAAACAGTAGATGGCTTCCTTTCTCTGAAGACCATTGCCAACTGCAAGGGCAACTGGTTAATTTGTGCCTCCCTGATATCTGCTGAATTAACAGTGGTTGCCATTCAGTAAAAGCTAGACACATTCCCTTCTCAATTTTCCTAATATTCCATTCTAACTTTGTGGTATGATGACATAATGTAAGAAATGATCTGCCAAAAACAAACTTAAATATTGTCACAGTTCGAAATGCTTTACACTTGCATGATGAAGGAGAAAGCAGTGGTGCCCTTAAATATCCAAGAAGTAAATGCGACACTTAAGAGTCTCTGTTGAGTTGTTTCTTGCTTTTTTTTCCTTTTATTGAGGACAGAGGAAGGAGAGGGAAGTGGATATAAATAAAACATTAGGGCTTTACTTTATCGTTGAGTTTAATGATAATGGTTTAATTCTTGTTTATTTCTTTCTTGCATTTGAAGCTTGAATGCTTAAAGTGTTTCCCCAGAGAGATATGCACACAGTCCACAACATCAAGCTAACTGCTTGTACGTGGCAGCAATATTTTCAGCCTATTTAATTTGACATCTCTTCAACACGTTGAGGCTTTACTTTTTGCTACTGATTTTCCTGTTGCCCTCCATTTGCATCTGAAATGTGGAATAATCTAGTTATGTTCAGACTGATTAGAATTGTTAAGATAGTTATCCATAGTGGACACTCTGAAGTCAAAATAGCAATGCAATTTCCAACAGATTGTACAAAGCTATCATTAACTAATCGCCAAAGCATTTTTGAGCAATAATAAATTCTCCAAGTTTCCTTTCAATATTATTCTAATATCATTTAAAATTATAAGATGTTTAAAGAATATTCTGTCAATACCAAATGGCTGACATGATTTCAAGTTTTTATTCATCTGTTTTTAGACACAGGCTTTTCACATTTCTTTGTGCTTTGCTGTTGTGAATTATTAAATAATTTGATACAGAATGAAAAGTTTGTTTGAGTTATTAGTTTTCAATAAGGATATTTAACTACTTAGTCCATCTTATAATGTATCATTTATAACCTATACCGAGAGGTAAGATGAGCAACTCCCTTCACACCAGTTGGCGAGGACAGACAACCCTGTCTCCTTGTTGACTGATGCAGCTGCCCCTGTCTTCAAAAAGGATATGCAATTAATTGGTCAACAAAGAAATACTTGATGGCTTTTATAAGTATCATATGCCATGTGTATCCTGTTGGGTTTTCAACTGTGAAACAGGGGCTTGAGTTTCTCTGAGTTGGTGTCAAAATATGATGCCCTTTTGGAGATCTGGGAACCTTCATTGTCTAATCATACACTGTCTTTGTGCATTAGCAGAGCCAACATGCATTGCCACATTAGTCTAACATAAGACCTTAAGGTGAAATTGGCTGTACACATGGACTCTCTCAAAGACAAACCAAAACATGTACCACAATAAAGTAAAAGAAATTTCTACTGCATTTGCCAGTAGGAAAACCCTTACTCTCAGTTTTTTTTTTTTTTTTTTTTATCTAGGACTTTATGATTCAAGGTACAACAGTGTCGTTTAAAGCCGTGGACATTAATGAAGCACTTTTTGATTATGTACATAGTAATGATTTAAAACATAATTGCAATTTCTGCTTAGTAGCTTGCTTGAAATGAATCTTTCTTGAGAACAGGGATAAGGTGGTAGCCTTCAAGGTTCAGTCATTCTCTTGACTCTGACCCTCAGCCCTCCCACAACACTGGGAATACAGGAGTTTGCAATGACAGATTCCACTTGTTTCATGGGTGCTGAGGATTTAAACTCGGGTCTTTGTGGTTGTGGAGCATGTTTTCTATATCACTGAGAAATTTCTCCAGCTTTGGAGTAAATATTTTATGTTCTAACTAGGCAAAAGTAATACTTCTAGGATTTTATGCTTTTGGTAGTAGTTATCCTAGAAGGGAAGAAATAAAGTTCATACACTAGCTGTTCTTAGTGCCCCCTAGTGCTGTCAAAATCCTTCAGTCCAGCGGTGCAGCTGCTCTAGCCTTTACACTTCTGTTTATTCAACTTGAATGTTATGTTATGTTTCCACTCATAACCCAAGAGATATTTTGAGAAAGAAAAATAAAAACAATAACAATGCTATTGGATATGCTGTCTAATAAAGGCAATTAACAATTAACAAATAAGAAAGTACGCTTTATTTTTTGGTCAGCTGATTTACCACACACTTTGTTGCATACACTTTGGTGCTCAAATTTATCAAAAGGCTAAATGGTAAACATTTTAGGAGCTTTAACACTCCTATGGAAAAACAAGTCAAAAGCAAAACGACTACTAATTATTTGACACTTCTTGCATGGACGGGTTTTTTAATAGGTTCATTAGGAGCCGTCTAGAGCTTGTTAAGATAGCTATTAATCTTCAGGAATAGAAAGGTCTAATGGGGGAAGAGAAAAAGTAACAACAGAGAACTGGGAGTCAAAATTGGAGCTTTCAAAATGTATTTAAAAACAAAAATATTAGCCCTCTAAGTTGTATATTATTCCCACTGCCTCACAGATATCCAAATATTATAGTTTTAATAAGTGTCATAAAGATTTAAAAATAGATGTCAGCAGTTTAAAAAATGCATCTTATAGCAACTCTTGCAATCTGTTAGGATAACAAAATTATATGTTTCAAAATGAGAGTTTTAGGATGATAAAATTGGGCTCTAGGGCTGACTACAGAGTTTCTGCATTTATACACTTATTTCATGAAGGAAATCGTGTTAAGGAACGTTAATTCAGCAAATTAATTACTATATTTTTAATTGTTCTTTCTTACTGATATTTAAGCAATGACACTCCAGTACTGTGAGAGGTTGGTTAGTTACCCATTATCAATATGCAATCATTTTTTTGAAATAATTTATTTATAAATATAAACTATTGCAAGTGAAAATTAATTCAATATATAAAAATCTCTGAAACAATTAAAAGTTTCTGCTTTTCAGAATTCTAATTATGTTCTTTATTGAAAGAACAGATTCTGTTCAGAGAACATATCAGATAGTTGAATATTTTTTTTCACGGGGAGAGGTTTAATGAGAGAAGAGTAGAAGAGTGGAAAAGTGGCCAGTCATGGGCACGTGGAGGGGGTGGGAAAGGGGGCAAGAGCATTGAAGAACATAGAGCAAGAATGGGTAAGAAGGGAAGAAGAGAGGGGTAAGAGCCAGATAGTTGAATATTTATGCACCTTGTAATTGGGGAGTGCTACACATAATAGTTGAAAAAGTGAACACATAATAACTGCAAGTTTAAGACTAATCTGGATCACGTAGGAACACTATGTCTTAAAAGATACATTAAAATGAAATAGAGCTATTAAAATTATAGAAAGAAAACAGAAATAGAGAAATAAATACCCATGCTGTTATATGTCTAAGTCTACGCACTCGAGAATCTGAACTTCCCCAGGAATGTGACTCAGTGAAAAAAACTTGCCTTGTGTGTGTAAGGCTTCAGCATCAAGAATTAGAAATCAAATTTATGCAAAAGAAAACACAGCCAATGCACAGGGTAAAATAAAGCCATAGAGCTCAAGCTGTTCTGATTCTTTAGATTTTAGGAGAATAAAAAGAGGAGCTAGTGTTTTCTAGACTTTTAAAAAATGAAGTTGTACAAAGCTGGAGGAAGGTTCAGATATTGTTCCATAGGTCAGTCTCAGAAAAGTGGAGAAAGCCGAAACTGAGCGTCTGGGCGATTGTGGTGCTGCTCATTGGAAGCTGTGGTTGCAGTTGCAGTGTGGTGACTGGTCCTTGGCATTAGTTTTCTGCCACTCTTCCTTCACCAGTACCACGAGAAAGTCTGCATCAACCATACTCATGCACTCCCATACAGCTTGTTGAACGCACGCTGACTCAAAGCCTTTTTAATACCTGAAAATTTTGTATATATTAATTTTTATGTCTCCTGCTTCTTCTTCCTCCAATTTCTCCCTTGTTCTTCCAACTCCTTCTCAAATCATTACACATACACACATACACACACACATTGCAAAACACAAATATAACTATATTTTAAATAAATAAAACTGATTCTCCCTCTCAGTAGACATTGACTAACTAAAGCTTTCTGGTATTGGGGCCTTTTGTGAAGTCCACCATTCACATTGGCAAGTCAATTTGTCAATTGTTTCATCATCATTTTTTAGGCCTTGATTATACAGTGCAGCCTTATTATGTGGGTGGGTGGGTTGGGAAGCGCCCTCATAGAAGCAGGGGGAGGGAGATGGGCTAGGTGGTTTGCAGAGGGGAAACCAGGAAGGGGGGTAACATTTGAAATGTAAATAAACAAAATAACCAATAAAAAAGGAAAAAAAAGAAGAAAAAAGGAGTTTCATGGCTGCAGTTTACTTGTCACATCTCAAGGACGTAGCTCTGAGGAGATTTCTCAGCCCAGTCCTCTGCCTTTGATATCCTCCCTCCCCACCCAGGCCATGCTGAATTGTTCTCTGTATTCAGAACACATGTGTCTTTCCAGAATGGTCTGTCTGCTTCAAAATGAAGCTTTGTTAGTGAGGGATGAGAAGGACACTTACCTGTGGGTATAAGGATAAGTATGTAGAGTGTAGTTAGGAGTTATACTTCCTTAGTGAATTGGCTGTAGTAGGATTTTTAGGATCCAGGGCCTCCCCAACTATGAATGAGGGGCTAAGTTAACGATCTGAGGCATGATTTGTCTCCTATTTGGTGGGCATTAAGTCCAATTAGATGGTTGTTGATTGCTGTCAGAATAGAAATGGAACTATTGCACCTTTCACAGTATCTTGCCACTGTTGCTCACAGGCGAACAGCTCAGTAAGGCTTTGGGTTACTTTTATCTCCTGGCAGCTTGCTTAGCTCTTTCTGGCACTCTTCTGTTAGTACTACAGAGCAAAACCTAAAGATGAGGCTTTAAGGTCCGTTCTAACTTGATTCCTCTACGTACAAAGTGCGTGCGATCTTCAGGAACATAGTCTTTGGCCTTCAATTTCCTGGGGGCCATTGATGTCAACAGCCATAGACTACACTGCTTCTGGGGTCTCTTGGACTTCCCTTACCAACAACCTCAAATGATGTTTCCTGTACTTGCCATGGAGGCTCTTGTTAGATAGTTTCTGGTTCTGGAAGGAGTATCATCACCTCAAGTGGTTGATTCAATTGAAGCTACTCACACTGCACGCTCCCACACCTGATTCATACGGGATGTGTAATTTTAAGTAAACTTAATATCTATGGCTTTTCTTCAGACATTCTTAGTTCCTTTTAGCCCCTTATCCCCCTTCCACCCTCACGCTGTCCTCCTTTTCCCCTGTACAGCTTAATCTCCTTCCATATTTTCAATTTTCTCCTTCAAAACACCTGGGTCTGACTATTATCCTCTCTAGAGCTCCATTACTGCTCCGAGTGAAAGAAAAGTTCCCTTTATGTTCCTGTTTTCTGCAATTAACCCACATGATATAGTTTCCCCTGAAACTTTTGAGGCAAAGACCATAAACGAGCATGTGGTGTCCATCTTTCTTGTCCTAGGTTAAGCCATTAGTGATTTCTCTATCCATCCACTTAGCTGAACGTTTCAATGTCATTCACTTTATGAACAAAGTGGCAATGAGCACGATGAGCATCTATTTATGAAGTAGCAAGTTGAGTCCTTTTGGCAAATCCCAACGAGTAGCAGAGCTGGGTCGTAGATTTATTTTTATTTATTTGTTTTTCATGATTATCCACAAAGATTCCCATAGAGTTGGTACTCATTTGCAATGATACCAACATTCTACAAGGAAAGAAAGTTGTAGATAGATCAGAGACTTGTACATGATATCTTGAAACGGTAGTAAACTTTCAAGGATAAAGATGGGTTGAAATTAAGTGCAAACACACTTAATCAGATACCATCCACTTGGAATGGTTGAGATATGCAGATAAATAAAAGAAAGAAGCTAATTAGTGTGTGTGTTTATGAGTGTGGGGGGAGAGTGAAGGTCCCAGACCCTTCTTTTCATGTCCATTAATGTGACCACTCTAGACATTCTAATTTTTCAAGATAAATCAACTCTTCTAGTTTCATATAAGGAATCAATTAATTAAATGACTATATATTATGTTTACCATATAATTAAATATATAGATATAGATATATTACTATGTTACACACACACACACACACACACACATATATATATATATTATATGTGAACATAGTAATTAAAACATTTTGTTAACTTTTGGGGGAAGTAAAATGTCACCATATCGTGGTCCACAAGACAGCAGAATCAAAGTCTACCTGCTGTGTGAACTCAGTCACAGCCGAATATGTTGTTGCTGGGAGCCATGATTGTCCTGTGGCATCACTTCCTGTGCTATTTAATCCTCAAAACAGAATGAAGGTGACAGGTTGCCTCTTGTAATATTTATCTCTCATCAATTTTTATAAAGCACAATGACAACTGTATCTTATGGAAAATTAAGTATTAATAATTAAACACAATTATTTCTAAGGATTTTTCTCCTTGTTTTATTTATTTGAGGACTAACTCACATAGGTTTCTGTGAACTGTCTTATTTATACTTATACCTTCCTAGAAATTGTAAAATATTAGAGAGGTTTATTTTATTTTTGAGAAAGCACATGCTGGATTTGAAACAAAAGCTAGGATAATAAAACTTATTAAGACTTATGTGATAGCTTACCTTTGAAAATGTATTTTCAAATATATTATTCAAATGTATTTCACTTTACAAAATCATATGGAAACATAAGAAAGTTCCTAGCACCTATGCTGCCATTCAGCTGTGCAAACAGAACTTCTTCAGACCCTGGTAGTTTCTCTCCAGAGGGTGAGAGTGCCTCAGCCGTGGCTGCCAATCTCTTTGTTCTGGATTGCAGCATATCTACTTTTAAAGAAGTTTTATATTGGAATCTTTAAGATAAGCAACATTATTGAAATTTAAATTTATAGTAGTTTTAATGTTAATACGATCATATGTAAGTAACAGTTCTTATTTTGGGAGATTATGTCAATATTTTTTTAACAGTTTTTTATAGATAAAACCAGAGCGAGTAATGAGATATGTAAATTCACATTTGGCAGTGTAATAGTTCATTGAGGCATTAAATATTGTGGGATACTCAGTAGCTTAGCTAAGACATCGAAACATGCTGTTAAGTCCTTCCCTTTATATTAAATATTACCCTAATATTATTCTAAACCTCAGTGTTTGGTGACACTCTTCCTGGGTAGAGGTGAACACCCCAGATAGGGAACAAATGGCAAAGCAAAGTAAGGAAGCCAGAAAATCCAACTTGCTGCGCCAGGGATTTTATTGAGGTTATTTGCAGGGGTGAATGCAAGGTTAACCTGGGAGCAGAAATGACTCAGAGGGACCACGCCTCTAAAACTCCACCTCAACATTTGTGACAGCTTACAAAACCTGGAGATCTGAATCTCACTGGACAATCCAGGCAGTTGGGGAGCATCTTTCTGAGGCAACTTAGGTGTCTGAACCTTTCCCATGGAGGTCAGTTGGTGTCTTCCAAACTGCTCCGCTTGCCCTGAGAGTCTTCTTGTAGTTAAGTTGGCTCGGCTAATTTGAGACTGTCTGACATGTTTGGACTGATTACTTTCTAAGGTTAAGGAGCTTCCCTAAAGGACGGAAGTGTACTTCAGAGAAATTGCCATATAACACTCAGCAAACTAAACTCCTGTTTCAATCTTCCTTCCCAGGAACTTGAAATGTTCAAAGTAATCATACTTCATGTTGAACATTGTAGTCAAGAACAACTATAAACCTCTGTCACACTTTAAGTTAGAGAGAAAGCTCCATCAACCCCTTCATCTGCGAGGACAACAAGGGATAGCATGATGCTCCTCCTACAGTCACTGGTTTTAGAGTTTGTAATCATTTTAGGGGATGGAGAGATGACTCTGTGGTTTGGAGCACTCACTATTATCCCAGAAGACCCAAGTTCAGTTACCATTGTCCATGTTGGTGGCTCACAGCTGCTTGTTATTCCATTCCCGGAGTATCTGACCCCCTCTTCTGGACATTACAGATACTTACATTCACGTGCATATACTCCACCTATGCACATGCAAACACACACACACACACACACACACACACACACACACACACACACATATATATAAATTTAAAATATAGACAAAAGCTTCTAAAATATTTTATAGACTAATAACACTAAAAATCCACATATAGCTATATCTAAATCCACACATGATTTCAGAGAACAATGCATTGTGGGATGCCCAACACAGCCTGATACATCTGCAATACAACTTCCACCTAGTGCTCAGGGAACAATGTGGAAGAGAAGAGAGAAAGACTGTAAGAGCCCGAGAACCAGGACATTTGCTTGGAAATTGTTTTCTGAATGTGGCAGAGAAACCACCCCCATGGAATCCTAACAATGTAATCATCTAAAGAAGAGCTGTATAATGAAAACTCGATTGGCATGTCCACATGAATTGGGGAATCACAAGATTCCACTCCTAGATGAAGAGCTACAGGCAATTAATGCAGGGAGAGAGAGAGAGACAGAGAGAGAGAGAGAGAGAGAGAGAGAGAGAGAGAGAGAGAGAGAGAGAGAGAGAGAGAGAATGAATATCAGTCTTCCTCAGGGACAAGAACCTAAGAAGTCTTTCAAGCCCAAGTGGTCAGCCTGAATGCTGTACACATAGGAGTAACGTCAAACGGCATCACCAGTGTTTATTTATATATTTATTTATATATATCAATAATTTAAGAAGAAGAGGTCACACATGGAAAAAGTTGAAGGTAACAGACAGGGATGAGTAGACATTAAGTAAATAAAGTACTCAAAAATAAAATTCTCAAAGGATATTTCAATCAAAATATCTAATGTAAAAAAAAATAATACACCAGAAAATGGTAAATTACAGTCAAACAAACTATGATAAGCTGCCCCAGGTTTAAACAGAGTTCCAAACTCCCAGCTTTTCTATTTTGGCATTTTTAGAATTCACTTCGCATTTGATATGCTAAATATCACAAATATTGTGTCAATGAGAGAAACAAAGAGAGCTAATAAGTAATTGTAGTTAGCTGCTTAGTGGTAATGAGTATTTATTATTGAAATGAATTGAGTAGAATGCATCACATCCTTAATGCAGAGCGGTGTAAACTATTCCAATCTCATTAGTATAAATTACTCCTAGATAATGTATTGTTTCAGTGCCTTCAAAATCATAATAAACACATAAATATAGTTTACAAAATCTAATATGTGTTGTGTGAATAAAAATTATTCCTCAGTATTAATTATTTTATGGACAAGTTAATCTTTTCATCCTCTCTTTCATAAGTAAAAGTGATTTCTGTTTTAACTTGAGATTTAGAATATTCTTTGAGGAACTGTGTGTGTGTACATGTGGGTTTTATGTATGTTTATGTTCTTGTGGGTGTGAGCATATATAACGCAGGTGCTTATATATACTCATGTTTACTTGTGTGCATGCAGGAAGAGGTCAAGGTTAAGTGACTTCCTGAATGTTTCTCCATAATTTTTTTAAAAATTTCAAATATTTTATTAATTTCTTGAGATGTATGAAGATGTTTTCAATTATACTCACTGAAATTTCTTTCCTTAATCCTTCACAAATTCATTTCCAAATCCATACCCCTCAACTTCATGTACCTTTTCAGAAAGTACACTTTAAGTTGTGCTGTCAATAAACTCTTGAGTGTGGGACAATCCACTGGATTATGGCTGACCCACCAGGAGCTACTCCCGTAGGAAAACAAACTATCTCTCAGAAGCCATAAATTGGCTGTAGTTTCCCAGTTTTTGATGCTCACAATCCCTTCTGACTTCACACTAGAATGTTCATTGGCTTGATCTTGTACATGTCTTATACAGGCAACCATATGCTATAAGTTTATGAGTGTTATTGCCCTGTTTTGTCCAGAACACACTCTTCAATTCATTATTCCCTAATCTTTCGTTTTTACAGTCCTTTTCCAGTGATTCTATTACTTGAGAAGAGGTGATACAGATGTCCCCTTGGCAGCTGAACGCTCGACAGTCATGTATTCTCTGATATCAATTGTGCACTTCAATGTTCAGCAGTATTAATTGCAGAAAGAAATGCCTCTGATAATGTTGAAAGCTGCACTAATCTAGAACTTAGATACAGATTCAGAGAACATTATAATAATATGTCCATTTGTCAAAACTAGTAGCTCTTTCTCTCTTGGAATCTATGACCTCTCCAGATTTTCAATCCCAGGTAAGTTCTTCTTCCCATGGAGACAGCCTTAAATGAAAGAGAAAAAGAAGTTGGTCACTGTTACCACTTTTGTGTCATGAAGGTTCTCACAGGTATATCTTTCTGCATTTAGTAATCATTGCAGTTCAAATGGTTCACAGTTATCCCAGGCAGATTTTATAGCACCTTCAAGATATATGAGAACTAACCATCACAGGGAAAGCTTTCTGGTCAACACCAATCAGACTAACCAGCACAGGGAAAGCTTTCTGGTCAGTACCAATCAGATTTTTTCTATGCACTGTGATTAATATATATAGTGTCTTCAGTAATACAGTTGTGTCACCAAGTTCTGGTACAAATAAAAGCAATGGAAATAGTCTGTAGTTTGGGGCATTTCCAGGACATGTCTAACAAAAACTTGAGAGGCGGTATCTTGTTCCTGATTCAGAACTACTTATTGGACAAGTTTAGCCTCCTAGGGTATGTATGTTCTCCTGTGTAGGACCCAAACATCATTCTATCACATGAATATACACCTACACACATTTATGAAATGTATAACATGGCAGGTTTCCATATGAATGTTTCAGACACCCTTAATATTAGCCATCTATCCCTCATACTGCTTCTCACTATACCCATTCATGACATTTGTCACCTAAATCTTTCTCCCTGTCACTCCCAGCTTTCTCTTCCTATCACCTGTACTCAACCGTCTCCCCTCCCTCGAGGTCTTTCTTCCATTATCCCAACAAATGGTCTATGTCAAGTCTTCTGGATTCCACATGTGCTACAAATCAAACAAACAATCTAAAGACTTAATGGTAAGATCCACATATAAGTGAGAACATACAACACTCATCTTTCAGGGTATTTGTACCTCATTCGGTATAGAGTTCCAAAATCTATACATTTACTTACAGATTTCATGTTTATTGCTGAATAAAATTCCACCATGTATAGACATTATATTTTCATTATTTATACATTAATAAATATCTAGGCTATGTCAGTGTCCTAGCTATTGTTAGTAGAGCAGCTATGAATATGAACAAACATGTGTCTCTGTAGTAAGAAACAGAGTCCTTTGGATATGTTTATGGGAGTGATATAGTTGGGTCCTATAGAAGACATATTTCTAGCTTTGTGAGGACCCACCACACTGCATTCTATAGTGGATGCACTCATTTCCACTCCCACCAATAGTGCATGAGTAGGTCCATATTACTTGTTGAGAAAGGATCTTTCATTGAACCTGGGATTCACTAATTGTCTAAACTGGCTGACCAGTGAGTTCTATGAATTGGACTATCTCTTCCTTCCTCCCTCCCAAGTACTGGGCTTATAGACACTGTTCCACAGGGCCTGGATTTTTCTAGAACAATGGGACGCTGAACTCAGTCCATTGTGCTTATATAACAAGCATTTTGTAGTTTGATCCATCTCCCCAGCATTAGAAGAAACCTCTTTAAGATGATGATGATGATGATGATGATGATGATGATGATAGATGGATATGCAATTTTATCTTCTTACTATCAATTGTGTTCTCCTAGTAATTATATACAAGGTAATGATTTGAAAATTTGTACATCAGTAATGTACATATATTCAATTTCTCTAGCTGTAATGAGTGAAGGTTCAAATAAATTACTTCTGCATTTGGGTGAAAATGATAAGACATTCTTATTTCATATCAGATTTAAAACTCGGATGCAAGAGAGCAGCAATGTTTATTGTTAGACATTCGTTAAAATGGAACTAGCAGTTTTTCATTGATTTAAGACTTTCAGAATGTTCTCTTTAAATTTCCATGGCATCTTTGAACTGCCAAGTATAAGACCGCATTGGGACTTTCCTGCATGGTTTGTGGCTATCTGACTTCCTAACATTCTCACGTGGGCTTTTACACTCAAAATTTTGTCTGGATTTTGGTGTTTAAACTTCTCTGCACTTTATGTTCTTGCCTGGGACCTGTGGCTCAAGTGGGACCTTTTAATTCTTTTCCTTTAAGAGTCAGGAAAGTTATGGCCAAGGCCAGTTATTTTTATTGCTTTGGTTATTAAGCAATCTTTCCCCTTTCTATTTACAAAGAGTTGGCTTTCCTTCGTGATTTTACCACCTTGCAATCTGTGACAGCGACTCCATCTTGACTCACACTCTGTCTCTGTTCTCTTCATAATCCCAGCGTGCCCTTGTGCTTGGTTGCTTTCTAAGCTTTGTGCCATTATCTCATTCCCATTGTCCTTACTGTTCTTTTTAATCTGATTGCTTTTGGAAGGACAATTGCTTTCTTCATTGCTCACCTCAGGCAGAGTGTAGCTCAGCATTGCAGGGCTGTATAGCATATACAAGGTCTTTGGTTTGAACCTAGCATGGCAAAGATAATAAAAATAATAAATAATTAAATAACTGAGCCAGGATTACAGAAAAAAAAAGATTATCATTCTTCCCCTCCCCATCTCTACTGCATTATTGAACTTATTATGTGAACAAGATTTTCTTGGTCCCTTTAATAAAAATCAAGTCAAGCCTCATGTTTTCTGGTCATTTTTAGTTGATACAAGATTTAAAATTGTCATATATTCTCCATCACTCTGGGTCTGTTGCTGACAGGAAAATTGGAATAGAAGGGTGAAAGATTTGGTTTCCCTCTTATCTTTATTTTTATTTTGAGCCTTGCTATGTAGCGCAGTTTGTTATCAAATTTTCTGGTCCCTGCTTCAGTCTCCAAAATGCTGGCATTAGAGGTTTGTGTTGGCAAATGTGTGATTTCTGTCACTCCTTCAAAAAACTGTGGCCTTTGTCCCTTCTCCTCAGGTTGTTAACTGTGGTTTCAGATCACGCAGATGAGGTAAGAGCATAAAAGAAGTAGAGCTGGCAAACTGTTGTAGCTGAATGTTCTCATGTTTGGACCAAACCCACTGGATTTGTCTTACGGCAAGAGCTGCCTCCCATTTTTGGTGATCTCCCTTAACTGGGAACTTTCTATTCTCCCTCAAACAAAGTATCTACCCCTTGCTTTCTTTGATTTTGCTTTTCTGGTTTCTGGCTTGCACATTCTGTTTCCCCCAACATTTAGTGATATCTTCAACGTCTCTATGCTACTAGGTCACTGGGACGCTGTGTCAGCATTCACACTTGGGCCTCATTGGTCTGTATAGAAAGAATATTCTGATATCTTTGGCAGCAGGTACCCATCAGTTTTGTTCTTCAACTCCCAGGCATTATAGAGAATGCCTTTCTAAGTACATTTCAACTACCAGGCTTTTACTATGCCTAATTCATATAATCTGCTTCTTCAAAAACTCTCTATGTACTTTGCTCAACATAATCATGAATTTGTAGATTAAAATGATGCCTCCAATTCACACTCCAGTGAAGATAAAATTGCAGGCATGTGCCAGCGTATCTCAGTGAAATGCTCATTCATGTGGCGTGAATAATCTTTAGAGTGGTGGAACCAGCTCAGTGCATCCATTTCTCGTTAGCTCTGTAAGAAGCCTCACACTTCATTTGCATAGTTTGTGACTCCTAGAAAACCTAAACATTTTCATCTGCTACTATACTTCATTTATTAAGTACGGAGGTGATGGCTCTCAGGCTCAGGGGTATGTCTCCAGTGTATAAAGCAAGAGGTATAAACTGAAAGGTCTAGGGTGTGGAAATGAGCAATTAGAGGCTCTTATATCTTCCGAGTTGTCTCATGGATAAATAGAGAAAAACTGAAGATCACTGTAGTCTGTGAATCTGATATTTAAGCTTCTGTTTGGAGATTTTTTTGGCACTAAGTGACTTTTAGAAGGTTCCTAAAACTCAAGTCAGAGAGTGAACACCAAAAATCCTTTAGGCATGGAAATATTACCAAATGACTCACATCATTAGCATAAAGAATAAGGTGTGCCTCTGGCTATACCACACTCTTCTGCTTTCCAATGGAGTTATGTCCCTAGTCTCACAAGCTCTTGAGCTCAATTGAGTCCTGGTTTCTTACTTTGTAACTACTCCAAAGGGGGGGGGGAGGAGAGAAATAAGAATAAGTCTATGTATAACTTTTAATTAAATTTAATTTCTTGATAGATTGTGTGTGTGTACACATTTATGCCACATTATGAATATGGTGGTCAGTGGACACCTTTGAGGAGTTCATTGTCTCCTACTCCTATGTTTCAAACATTGACCCTAGGTATCACTTTTGAGCAGTAAGTGTTTTACTTGCTAAGCCATCTTGCCAGCCTATCATTGTTATTATTGTTACTATTAGTTTTTATAGTATTTTAAGAATGGTTTTATCTGAATTGAAGTATTTCTTCTGGAAGGGAGGACATGGGTTCACAAGGCTCGAGAAGATAATGAGGCTAAGGAAAGCCAGAAAAATTATAAGATTCACAAAGCTCCTCCCAAAGTTATATAAGCAGTAAGAAATTTCCAGAGAGGGCACAATGACGGTGTCTATAGAACTCCGAGGCAGTTCTACAGGGAGCTTCAGAGATAAAGCGTTCATTGGTCATCACTCATGCCAGGATGACTTTATGGTTATGTGACTGCTTTACCAAATTTGTCCTTCTGAGCATTTATTGGTTTGCCCTGTTTGACTTCAGTTGACTCATTTCTTTATTGTGCAAGTCCTGCCTAACCTTGGGTGAAAAAGAACTTTCTAACATCTCTCCAAGAAAAGAGCAGAAAAAAAATGAAAGTTTCAAAAGTATTACATGAAGCTCTGTATAACCGTTGTCAACTCTTTGGAGAGCATATCTGGTATCTATAACATGTTTATATAACTATGAAATTAATCATCTATCAGCTACAGAACGGAACTCATTTGGATGTCTCCAGTTTTTCCACTGTTATCCTTTATCATTCCCAACATGCACAACTGAGGATGATATATTGCACTGAGATTTCCTGTTGCCTTAGCTTTCTGCAATCTGAAACAGTTATTCGTTCTACATCATATAGATTTTGGTATTATTGGAGACTACTGGTTAATCATTTTTGCTGTGTCTTTTTCTACTCAGTTATGCCAGTAGTGCTCATGGGTACTCATTTTATATTCTTTTTTATGACCAATCAGCCGAGTTATTTATCATGTTATTCAAGATTTTACGCTTATGTTTTATTGTAAGTCTGCATATTTCCTCTCTGTGTGTTCTAGAGATTGAGACCAGCACCTCAAGCATTCACTCTACCATGGTTTATATACATGCATGTAAAAACAAAATCTAAAACAACAAAACTGTCATTCTTAATTTCTGGCATTAGAATATCCTCTAGGTTGTTGTTTAATTTTATTACTGCTCCAACTTATGGATAGATAATTCTTCACAAAAGAGTGTCTCCTGTGGGTTTAGTATTTAAAAATCCATATCATATGAAATATTTATTCAGTACACATGGCATGTCCCAGCTTATAGCAATGCTTTCTAGTAAAAATACCTAAAACAAAACCTTATATATACATTAACTTCAGTCATGGTTTCACACAATAATTTGGCTTCTGTATTCCTAAAACTCTCTATAGTTCTTCAATTACAGTCAGAATCATTCAAACTTTTTTCTGGTGCTGCATATTGAAGTTGAGGCCTTGCGTACAGTATGCTACACAATCATTCTATCACTTAGCAATATTCCAACCCTTGGTTTGAGAGATAACTTCGCTCTAGCTAAAGCTGGGCTTGAACTCACTTGTAACTTAGGTTTTTCTGTTTTCTCAGTTCTGGGAACTACAAGTCACTATGCTTGTGTGCTTGCAAGGGAGCGTGTGTGTGTAAGTACATGCGTGTGTGCATGTGTGTGTGTGTGTGTGTGTCTGTGTCTGTGTCTGACAACTCTTCATTAAAATAAGCATGAGATTAATTTATTCTGGGCCAAGTATGGATGACTGTCCTTTAGCAATATGGAATAATTTATCTTGAATGACACATTCCATTGTGGAAGAGGGGACCTAAACTTTTATGGTTGTAGAATAGAACAAAACAAAGTCATAAGCCATATCTTTGCTAACATGAGGAACATTCATATATAGCTTGCTTTCATATTTGATCAAACATTCTTAGCTTTGGCTGGTAAGTACTAGAAGTCTATTAACAGCACATTCTAAGAGTTTAAGGAATCATGAGGATGATGTGTCATGTCAAGTGCAGAAACTGCAGTCAAATCTGTTAACGAAGGCTCAAGATTAAAATTTAAGACTTTAGATCTGCAAACATTCCACATCTTCATGCTCACTATTGTTAGAACATTATTGTTCTAGCAAGCGATGGCCAACAGCCTGATGGATTGTTGGTTTATATGTGATTGGTTAGAGAACTGAAGCTCACATGTTGAATCTATGGTTCAAGCTGCGTAGCAGTTACCTTCTTGGTAATAATGTTCAGCCTGTGAACGTTATATATTCATCTACTTAGCTGATAACTCGAAGTCATTATACTGTTTTGTAACTATGAACACAGAGCTTCCAGAAGTAACTTAATTTATGTTTGAGTGATTATTTCTTCTCTCTTTTCACTTCATAAACTGACTCCCAGACTCACAATATTTTAAAAGAACACACCTTTCTACAGTGCTAGAATATAGTATCTCAAGGCCAAAGTGGTAGTCAGACGTATTTTCTCCTGAGACCTCCCTCTCTGACTTCAGATCCTCCTTCTTAACCCTTCTCCCGTGGTGCAGGAACCCTTTCGTGCCTTTATTTTAGCTTTACCACTAACATCTACCTCGATGGAGTCAGATTATTGGCTTAGGTGTCAGGTTTTCAGCATCTGAATTCAAAGGAGATGTAACTCAGCTTTCTATTCTTCCCCTATTTATTTCTTTCCTCCCTCCGTTACTATTTCCTCTGGTATCAATATAAGTACTATTGCTTTTCCAAACAGTTTTCAATCCCAATATTTCAATTCTTATATGAAAAAGCCCTGATATTTCATAATCCTTTGTATATTAAAAATAGTTCACATTGCTCACAATCTTCACTGGGGCCTTATATATTATTAATAAAAGTTATTTGATATTTCTTGTCAGCTACCTCTCAAATCTGTATAATATGTGAGTCTCATTCTGTCAATAATTTTATCTCTTTTGATTCAGTATCTTTTCACCTTTTAGTGCCTACAGTTTTTTGATGAAAGGCAGCTATTGTATACCAGGCATCAGAGAGGGAAAAGTTTGCAAGTCTGGTGTTTGTGTGCTTTTTCTTCTGCTAGACTTTTAGAGTCGTCTTTTATTTAATATATTTAAGATTTAGGCTCAGTTTGATATAGCTGTTGTTGCTATGGTTACCCCTCAGTGCAAATCAGACTTCAAATCTGTTCCACTGCCTAATGCTCTGGGTGAGGGCTAATCTACCAGAGAAATGCCTCTTTGATTCTGAGATTTCGAACTTCAGCTTGTATTGTACCTCACAGAGTGTCTGCACATGTTTTTGCTCTGATATGGGGATTCTTTTCAGCAGTCCTCTCTGGTTCTCATTGTTTGCAGCATTATGGTTTATTGTAGTGTGTTCGCTGATATTCTGTCTATTCAGTCTTGGGTATGTCTTCCTCTCAGGTATTTTGTTGCCCTCCATTGGCTCTGGGATTTCAGCACATTAATGCTTTTACTCGGAAGTTGTAATGTTCTCCCCACCACACACCCCTTTTTTTCTTTTCTGCAGTGCAGTGAATCTAGGAATCATGGCTGCAATATAATACTTTTCCTTCCCAAAATACAGTTTTGTGTTTTACAGTAAAAAAGGATAGTATGGGTTGAATTATGCATCCTCCAAGAATATATGTTTGAATTCTAACTCTTGGTACTTCAGATGTGACCTTATTTGAAGGTAGGGTTTCTATGAGTTTTAAAATTTAAAATTAAAATAAAAAACTATGTTTCATGTCCAAACTCCCTAGGATCACCTCCTTGAAATGGGGAACCAATTTGATTCTGACATTGACACATGTGGGAAGAGATTGCAATGGTACATTGATAAATCAGGGACGCCAAGGACCATGAGTACTGAGCTGAAGATTAGGGCATAAAGTTATTCCCTCTGAATCCACAAATGCAAGAAACTGACTTCACAGAGAGCTGGGAGTTCTTGGCCTCAGAGCCATGAAGTAGCACACCTCTGTCCTTTAAATGATTGACTCTATGCAACTCAGCCTTGACATCCCTGGAACATAACATTGCTAACCCAGGAGTGAGCCATTTAGTGGAGAAGAATAATATGCCTGATATTAATCCACAAAGGACTCACTCTTAGATGCTATCCTTTTTTAAAAATTGGTTATTTAATTTACTTACATTTCAAATGTTATGCACTTTCCCAGTTTCCCCTCCAGAGATCTCCCATCCTATCTCCCTCTCCCCCTGCTTCTGTGAGGATGTTCCCTCACCCATACACCCACCCTTTCCCGCCTTCCCGCTTTGACATTTCCCTACACTGGAGGGTCCAGCCTTGGCAGTACCAAGGGCTTCTCCTCCTATTGATGCCCTACAAGGCCATCCTCTGCTACATATGCAGCTATGGCCATCAGCCACTCCATGTGTACTTTAGTTGCTTGTTTAGTCCCTGGGAGCTCTGGGCAGGGGGGTCTGGTTGGTTGGTATTGTTGTTCTTCCTATGGGGTTGTAAACCCCTTCAGCTCCTTCAGTCCTTTTTCTAACTCTTACATTGAGGATCCCTTCCTCAGTCTAATGTTTGGCTGCCAGCATCTCTCTGTGTATTTGTCAGGCACTGGCAAAGCCTCTCAGGAGACAGCTATATCAGGCTCCAGCCAGCATGCACTTCTTGGCATCTGCGATATTGTCTGAATTTGCTATCTTGATATGGGATAGGTCCCCAGGTGAGGCAGTCTCTGGATGGCATTTCCTTCTGTCTCTGTTCCACATTTTGTCTCCATATTTGTATTTCCTCCTGTGAGTATTTTGTTCCCCCTTCTAAGAAGGACTGAAACATCCACATTTTGACTTTGCTTCTTCTTTAGCTTCATGTGGCTTATAATTGTATCCTGGGTATTCAGAGCTTTGGGGGTAATATTCACTTATCAGTGCGTGCATATCATGTGTGTTCTTTTGTGATTGGGTTACCACACTCAGAATGATATTTTCTAGTTCTATCCATTTGGTTAAGAATTCCATGAAGTCATTGTTTTTAATAGCTGAGTAGTACTCCATTGTGTAAATATAGCACATTTTCTGTATCCATTCCTCTGTTGAGGGACATCTAGGTTCTTTCCCATGAATAAGGTTGCTATAAACACATTAGAACATGTGTCCTTGTTATATGTTTGAGCATCATTTGGGTATATGCCCAGGAGAATTATAGCTGGGTCCTCAGGTAGTGGAATGTCCAATTTTCTGAGGAACCTCCAGACTGATGTCCAGAGTGATTGTACCAGTTTGCAATCCCACCAACAATGGAGGAGTGTTCCTCTTTCTCCACTTCTTTGCTGACATCTGCTGTCACCTGAGTTTTTTCTTAGCCATTCTGACTAGTGTGAGCTGGAATCTCAAGTGTTGCATTTTCCTGATGACTAAGGATGTTGAACATTTCTTTAGGTGCTTTGTGGTCATTGAATATTCCTCAGCTGAGAATTCTTTGTTTAGCTCTATACGCAATTTTTAATAGGCTTATTTGATTCTCTGGAGTTTAACTTCTTGAGTTCTTGGTATATGTTAGATATTAGCCCTCTATCGGATGTAGGATGGGTAAAGATCTTTGCCCAATCTATTGGTTGCCATTTTGTCCTATGGACAGCATTCTTTTTTGCCTTACAGAAGCTTTTGCAATTTTATGAGGTCTCATTTGTTTATTGTTGATCTTAGAGCATAAGCCATTGGTGTTCTGTTCAGGAAATTTTTCCTTGTGCCCATGTGTTTAAAGTTCTTCCCCACTTTCTCGTCTATTAGTTTCAGTGTATCTAGCTTTATGTGGAGGTCCTTGTTCCATGTGGTTTTAAACTTTGTACAGGGCGAGAAGAGATTCATAGGAAGAGGTATGGAGACAATCTTTGGAGGGGAGACTAAAGGAATGGACATTCATAGAGCACCATGACTGGAGATCCAGCCCATATACATACAACCACCAAACCCAGAAAATATTGCTGATGCCAAGAAGTGCATAATGACAGGAGCCTGAAATAGCTGTCTCCTAAGAGGCTTTGCCAGAACCTGACACATACAGAGGCAAATGCTCACAGCTAACCATTGAACTAAAATCAGGGTCCCCATTGGAGGAGATAAAGGATTAAAGAGGTAAAGGGGTTTGCAACCCAATAAGAACAACAATTCCAATCAACCAGAGGTCCCAGGGACTAAACCACCATCCAAAGAGTACACCTGGACAGACACAAGGCTCCAACTGCATATGTAGTAGAGGATGGCCTTGTTGGACACCAATGGAAGGTGCTGGTACTGCCAAGGCTGGATCCCCCAGTGTAGGGAAATGTCAGAGTGGGGAGGTGGGAAGGGGTGGGTATATGAGTGAGGGAACACCCACATAGAAGAAGGGGGGATAAGGTAGGGGGTTTATGGATGGGAAACTGGGAAAGGGATAACATTTTAAAGTAAATTAAAAAATTCAATAAAAATAAAAAAGAATGGATCAATTTGTATTCTTCTACATGCTGACTACCAGTTGAACCAGAACCATTTGCTGAAAATGCTGTCTTTTCCCCACTGGATGTTTTTTGCTTCTCTGTCAAATTCAAGTGATAATAGGTGTACAGGTTAAATTCTTGGTCTTTAATTCTATTCTGTTGATCTATCTGTCTGTCTCTGCACCAATACCATACAGGTTTTATCACTATTGCTCTGTAATACAGCTTGAGGTTAGGGATAGAGATTCCCCCAGAAGTTCTTTTATTGTTGAGAATAGTTTTTGCTATCCTGGGTTTCTTAGTTATTCCTAATGATTTTGCAAATTGCTTTTTCTAAATCAGTGAAGAATCATGGCGTCTTATCCTGGTCCTCCTTCCTGTAATCCTTCTTTTCATTTCCCCATTCATCTTCTCCTCTTAGGGTTTGGAGGACCAACTGTGTATCACCCTGCAGTATGTCTATGTAGGGCTAGCTGAATCCTCTCCCACTTGGGCCAGACAAGGAAATCCACTTAGAAGAACATATTCCTCAGACAAGCAACAGCCTTAGGGATAGATCTCGCTCCCATTGTCGAAGACCTACATGACAACTGAGCTACACATCTGCTACATGTGTGTGGAGTGTCTAGCATTTGTATGGCCTTTGTTGGTGTTCAGTCTCTGAGAGCCTGCTAGGGTCCAGGTTATTTAATTTTGTTAGTCTTCCTGTGGAGTTCCTATCCCCTTCAGGGTCCTCAATCCCTCCTCCAGCTCTTCCATAAGAGTCCCTAACCTCCATCCAATGTCTGGCTGCAGGTAACTGCCTCTATCTGCGTTAGCAGCTGGATGGAACCTCTCAGAGGACAGCAAGGCTGCAAGCATGACAGAGTATCATTAATATTGTCAGATATTGATGCCTGCCCATGGCTTTCTTAATGCTTGACTATTCCTTCAGTCTACCTCCTGTCTCTGCATTTCTTGTAGACAGGATAAATTTTGGGTGAAAAATTTGTGGATGATTTGGTGTCATTATCACTCCATCGGGGTTCTTTCTAATGGTAATACTTGTTTTATTAATATTTGAGAAAGTCATGCACTGTATTTTTATTATATTCACCTCCTATTCTTCCTCCTAACATCTCCCAGGCTCACCTCTCACCTTTGTACCCATTACTAGTTTTATCTCCTGTTTTGTTTTGTTATTTTAGTAGTTTTGTGTTTCAGATATCTCATGGAACCTAAGTTGTTTTGTCTGTATTTCTAGATATGGAATCTTCTAGTGCATATTGATCAACTTACCTGTGGCCACACCATTACAAAACTGATTCCCTCTACCACATAACTATCAACTACCAACAGCTTCTCAGCTAGCAATGGGGGCTCATGACTCCCACTTTGCTCCATGCTAGAGTGTTGAGTGGTTTGATTTCGTGCAGGTCCTGTTCAGCCAAGCACAGCTGCTGTGAATTCATGACTGCAGTGGTCCTGTCAGCTCCGGCCACTATTTGCTGAATAGTGGTTCTTATAGTGGTTCTTATGGTCCTGGCCTTGTCCTTCTTTGAAAAAGGTATTTCACTGATATAGAACAATGAAAAGCACAAAGCATTGTCTTAAAGAACTGTCAATAAAATTATCACTGTAGATAAATGGAGAGTGTGATTGGCCAATCCGATACTTTTCATGCTAAAGTACACTTCTCTCTTTGAGTAGAATCTGAACTACACATATTTATTTTTAAATGGCTTCCCTTGGATGTCACTGCAGAGACAAATTAATGTTTTTGGAGTGTCCTCATTGGTAAACAGACACACTGCACTTTCCTCCATTTAAAATGGTTGTGGCATTGATTCAGCTGTGAGTCACCATCTGTTTCACAGAAAGCATTTCCAGACCTGCAGCTGAGACAAGCAGTTTATGATATCAAACAGATAACCCTACAGCAGCCATCACTCTCTGTCAGGAAGTGGGGTTAGACAAACCAATTTTCATATATTACATTTCCCAGTAGCATTTTTATTTTCCATGTTCTACCTTTCCTTGGTACACTGACGTTGGGTGCATTTTTCCTGTTTATCTCTTGCTTCTATCAAAGAAATCCAGAGCTCACAACTGTATTTCTATGTGATATTTGCCCAACAGTGACATATGATACCTATATAGAGTGCCAAGCAACTCTGGAGGAAACATCAATTTGTTTCAAGAAGTAATTTCCTAGATGTTTTTGTTTTTAGAAAAAAAAATATTCCCATGGGACCCTGTTGAAGGAATCAGAGAAAGGACTGAAAGAGCTTGAAGGGGCTTGAGACCCCATATGAACAACAATGCCAACCAACCAGAGCTTCCAGGAACTAAGCCACTACCCAAAGACTATACATGGACTGACCCTGGGCTCCAACTGCATTGGTAGCAATGAATAGCCTCGTAAGGGCACCAGTGGAAGGGGAAGTCCTTGGTCCTGCCAAGACTGAACACCCAGTGAACGGGATTGTTGGGGGAAGGGCGGTTATGGGGGAAGAATGGGGAAGGGAACACCCATATAGAAGGGGAGGGGGAGGGGTTCCGGGAAAGGGAATAACACGAAATGTAAATAAGAAATACCCAAGTTAATAAAGATGGAAAAAAAAGAATAAATAAATAAATAAAATATTCAAAGTATTTTATTAATTATGCCATTTTATCTTATTAGATTATTCCCATGTTATAGTTGGCCGCTCATTCTCATATGTTCATAGTTGGATGGAATTTCTTTAGCTTAGTGTCATTGGCTAGCATAATGGCTAAAGTCAGTGGAAGGAAATATATGAACCAATAACTAACATACCGTTAGTTTTGTGATTTTTTTAAAAAACATGTCAATCAATATTATACACATTGTAGCATCACTAATATAATATTTTAACAATTTAGAAAACTGAGTCCTGTGCTTTTGAAGTGGAAACCTAGCATGGGAATGTATCTGGGTTTGATCCCCAGACAATTAAAAAAATAAGTGAAAATAATATATAAAAATAAGCTTATTCCTATACCAAAATAATAAATGTTTTGATTAGCCAGAATTTGTCCTAGAAACTGAGTTAATAAGACATGTAGAGAGCTATAAGAAAACTCTAAGGGGCAGCAGTTGAAGGAGTGACAGAAGCCAGAGGTTCAAGGTTCTGCTCCGTGTAAACTACAGACTCAAAGGAGCCAGTTCTGTGGAGGAGTGATGAGAGATGCTGATGATATGAAATATCCAAAAAAACCATGTGTGTAAGTCGGAGATTTATCTCAAAAGCTCATGGAACTAGAGGAACATATGGGAGGCTGGGCCAAGAAGATGCTGAGTTCACCACTATCATGGGCTCTACACAGCCTGATGGTATTCTGCAATGAACAGAGTATACTTTGGCCCTGCCTTTGTGTCCCATTGAGGACATCACTTATCAGAGGGTTACAGATCTTACTAGTGATGGAGATTTTCTTGCCTTGGTCTTCCAAGAAAATAAGAACCTCTGCTCTATGTCCCAACACAGAACACAGGGATATTTAACCATCTAAGTATCTCTTATAAAAGTCAGGTTGATACATAAAGAGTGTATACAACAGGACCCCTTTGAGGGGAATTAGAGGAAAGAGCTGAAGAAGCTTGCAACCCCATAAGAACAGCAATGCCAAGCAACCAGAGCTTCCAGGGACTAAACCACTACCAAAAGACTATACATGGATTGACCCAGGGCTCCAACTGCATATGTAGCAGAGAATATACCGTTGTTGGGGCACCAGTGGAAGGGGAAGCCCTTGGTCCTGCCAAGGTTGGACCCCAGTGCAGGGGAATATGGAGAGGGCAGTAATGGGATGGATGGGGGAATACCCATATGGGGAGGGGAAGGGGATGGGGCTTATGGACAGGAAACCGGGAAAGGGAATAACATTTGAAATGTAAGTAAAGAAATATGTCTAATAAAAAAATAATAGTCCATGCAAATGACCCATGTTTGAGAACCCACAGTAAGGTTAAGAATTATTGGTTTTATTCCAGTGATACAGATACATTTTTCTTCGTGTACCTGATTCATTCTGAATTACACATTAATGTCACTGCAATTTATAAATCATGGACACTGGGGGAAAAAGAATGTTATAATGTGTATATTTTACCATGTAGATATCACATGTTGGATGATTAGTGATATCTCAAATAGATTGTCACATGACCGCCTTATACCAGTTTTATGATTCTTTATACAAGGAGACACTGAGGTTCAAGAAACCAACTAACTCGACAGTAGAAATGCCACAAAAGAGCTGTATGAAGGACTATTCATCTCCTTTATGCTATATCTTCTACTAGAACACAGTGTAGAAACTGGGTGGCTTGAAGAACAAAAGTTCATTTGTCACAATTTTGAATAAAGAAAAATCACTGAACAAGACTTGATAACAAGGCGGGCTTCATTGAAGAGCCTTTTCTTAACCCATGGGCAGCTGTAACACCCAAGTGTGGTGAAAGCAGGTAGCTAGCTATCTCTGTAAAGGAAAGAAGTAATGCTTCTTACAGGGGCAAACATTTCACTGTAAATGCTTCTAAGTTGTAACATTAGCCCTCATTATCCCAACCCATTTTGTTTCTAAACCCATTGGATGTGATAGCCTGAGGGGGTGAATTTGTGGTGTAAACGAAGACATAGGCATTCCTTTGTATAAATAAAATCATTTGATTTTGGTCTCCTGATTGGTTTCATATAAAACTCATAATATTGCTAATGTACTCTTATAAAATATGCACATTTTAATTTCAGGGTGGATGCAATTACATCTTGATCCTTTTAAATGAGAGCATGTTATAAGTTTTCTTTGTAAAGTCTTTAAAGCTTATTAAAGCTGCCGATCCATGAATGGCACTTGCTTTCAACTTTTGAGGGGGGATTTTGTTCATTTCACATTTTGTTGTTGGGGATTTGTTAGCCCCAGTATTAAAGGCACAGATTTAGTGGTTTTCTAGCATTATTTTTGCCATGTGCTTCAGGTTCATTGGCAGCTTGGATTCTTGCTCTTAAGTTTTACTGGGAAAAGCGTCAAGATGCCAAAATGGTGTGGGAAAACATTTGTAGTGTTGCCAGCAAGTCATCAAATTTTCAAAACAAGATTTCTGTCTGTCAGTAAATAAGCTAACAAAGAATACATGTATTCTCATTGCTATAGAAATACAATGTTGTATTAAGTAGGCTTTCATTGATTTTTCTCTTCATAAAATTATAGTGCATTAAAAAATATGTTTGGACACACAGCTGAATTTCAAATGCTTTCTACCTTAGAAAGTGAGAGCCATTCTACTTCAGATTTGCTCGCATACACGACCATGTCAGGGTTGATAATATCTGGGTTTTCCCGGCAATAACTTATTCATTATTTTCTAAATACTTTATCATTTGGTCATATCTCAGGATTACTTTTCTAAAGGGGGCTCAGCCAAGCAAGAAATTCACATGGATATGAGAGAGAGAGAGAGAGAGAGAGAGAGAGAGAGAGAGAGAGAGAGAGAGAGAGAGAGGCTCTTAGGGAGTGATGTGCTCTTATGCAGTAGGAAATTTGAGAAGTTTTAAGAAGAGGCTCTTAGAAGAAGAGATGGAAATATGGGATAGAGTTTGGGGTGTCCTTGCCTACAGTGGGGTCATCTACCAGAATGACTGTGATAGAGACTGGAGCAGACACAAGTCTAGTCATGGATATGGCATGGTTGTTTCTCAGATTTACTGAGCTTAAGCTCCAACATAATAGCGAATATTGATAAAAGCCTGCAAGAAAGGAAGAGGCCATTGGTTCTCACTGGGTTTCTTTTGATAACTATGGCTGTGCAGCCATTGTTGTCTATGCCATCTATGCGTCTCCTTTACATTTCAAACAGAGGGCTTTGTTTTGTTTTTGTTTTTGTTTTTTGCCAAAAGGGGAAATCTCATTAAAATTTTATCAGCTGAAGGCATGAACAATAGGCCCAGTAATGTTCAAGTCACAGCATCTATGAAATAATCCGGGACTGGAAAGTAAGGGACAGTATCCACTGCAGACGATAAAAAATAAGATTGACTTGTGCTGTAATGATTGTTAAAACTGACAGTCCAATCTGAACAGAAGACTTTATCATAATGAAGTCACAGGAAAAACAGGTCTGTGGGTTTTTAAGATGCTCGCATAGCTAGAGTTCATATGAAAAACATGTCTGTGTTTAAGCTTACAACATCTGCAAACTCAGATGGAGTCATTGTTTTAAATCTAAACATAAAAGAAAGCAGTGAACTACACATAGTTGCCAGCTAGGTTATCCACTGAGCCTCTAGTCAGTAGGGAATGGCAATTGTTGCAGGGTTAGAGAGCACAGATTTCCTTATATTTCTCTCCCTCTAGATATAAAAGTATTCTTTAGATTTTTACCTCTAAAACATACGTCTTTTATGTGTATGTGCCTGCATGAATATGTGTGCAGCACACGTATACAGGAACCCAAGGAAGTCAGAAGGGGGATCTCCAGGAGCTGAAGTTACAGTTGGTTATAAGTCTCCATATGGGTACTTGAAACCAAACTTGGATCCTTTGCAAGAGCAGCAAATGCACTTACCAACTGAGCCATTTTTTTAAAGTGATTCTTGATTCTTGGATAGTGCTATATGATCTTTTAGAATAGTTCTTAATAATGAAAGACAAGACCATTCTGCTTAACACTTGGGCTGTATATCTTATTCAGTCAAGACTACTGCTAATGCTTAGTTGGTCAAACTAGAAGACTTTCTCCTAGATCATAGTTAAAATGGCTTTCTATAGAATCTCTAGCTTATGCTAGGCTGTTCATGATTGTTGGCTTCAAATATTCAGTTCTATATCTAGTTTTCTGTAGTTACATAGTTGAACCATTAATACCTTAAAGGCTCTTCTCAAATAGCGTCTCTTTGCATTAATGGTTTCTGCTAGCTATGTAGTATCCTTCAAAGCTTAATTAATAGATGTTTTGTGAAACTCCAACTCTGAGTGTCTTATTGATTTTTTTAATGAAAGACTTCAGTACTTTTTTTTATGAAGAAAGGGAACTTATTAAACTATAAAGAAATTTTACTTTAAACTTGCCTTTTCTGGTTCTGTTCATTTTAATAAAAGCTTTATTAGGTTTCTTTGAGAAGCTCAACGAGAGTATTCTCTTCAATAGAAAATTCAAAGTGCTCAAAGTGAGTGGAATATTTTGCTTCTTGTTTCTAGATTTATTAGACTTTTCTTCCATGTGGCTACAAGCACATTAAGAAAAGAGAAATTATTTTGCATTTACAGTAATAATCCATTTTTTAATCTATATTTTTGGGCAATGATCTTTTTACAACTTTAAAAGGTGTACACAATATGTATTAATTTGGAAAAATACAGATATGTTCATAGTCTACAGAAAAGAAAATAATAAACACACAAATAGTTAAATATTTTACCTAAATTACATTCCCCTTGATGACATCTTCACATCTCTGCATTGCCACACATATGAAATCACTGCAGTTTATTAGATCTATAATCTGATTCTTGCTTCTGGGAATATGTTTTCTTTCTTCCTGAAGTTTTTATTTGAATACACTTTAATTTGCATGAAAATGTTCACACTATTTGGAGCTAAGAAAATGATTCTTATGTAAATGAATTATTTAAAATTCTGAATAGCACCTTCAGACAAATGGAAGAGAAATGACAGGGAATTAAAACTTTGCAAGAACATTTTCAGTATGCCAATTGGAGGCAAGTAGTTCATTTTTCTGCAGAACATTAGTGACCTTCTAATATGTCCACTTAGAGGAGTTGAAAATTAAAATACTTATATACTCAAGTTTAAAATTTATTTTGAAAACTTAAGAATGTCACTTATTTTGTTTTATTTTGTCTTAACTTACTTCACTCTTCAATTGAGAACAGAAGCAATAATAAATTTGCCTATCAATCTATTATATTTGAACATTCTGTAAAGGCACCTGACAACCACAGTGGCGGAGAATGTCTAAGTGAGCAACTTGGTTTAGAGACAGTACTAGCAACAGAATGAAAGATCAGTACTGGATATCTGGATCTCATTAATCAATTTATCTCTGTTTCAGGATGGGAAGGCAATGGGATCTCCTGCTCTCTTGACATATTTCAAGTTGGCTTTGACTTGTAAACTACTGGAACTTAAAGGATCATCCTAGTAGGAATATGGAAGACTGATACTGAGGGTGATTTGGACTCTGGGGCCTAGCTCAAGAAGTTTCAGAGAAGAAAAATGTCAGTATATGTCCGAAGACTGTTTTTGTGATATTTTGGTGAAGAATGTGGCTGCTTTTTAACCCTTGTCTGAAGATTCTGCCTGAGGCTAAAGCTAAACTAGAAAGATTCAGATTAATTGCATTGACAAAAGACGTCTGTCTCAAAAAAGCCCAGCATAGACTTTGTCCTCTGATTTACACTCATTAAGAGCATTTTGATCAAGTGTAGCAAGTTCAGAAAGAAAAAAAAATTACAAAATGTACAGTACAAGTAATGAAGAGGAACCAGGAAGTGAAATGGAATTGAATGCTGTGTTCAAAGAGATAAATGGATTATGGAAGTGGTGATCTCAGGGCAAGATCCCACCCAGCTAAGCTTATTGTTTGTGTTTGCAGTTGAAAAAAAGAATAGTTATGTCATGTTAGGTATAATTATCTGGTTATTGTTTTCATTTGGATTTTTAATCTGGAATAAACTACAATCCAGAAATGGAGTTCACACCTTTTATCCAGATGGTGAGACTGAAAGACATAGGCTTTTGATCCAGATCTTGAGGATTACTGGCCCTGAAAACCTTAGGCCCAGGCATGGTAGCTCACACCTTTACTCCCAGGAGATATAGGCAAACCTATATCTACAAACCATGTGTCAGGACACCCAAGCAGAGGCACTGAAAAACAGAAAGCTTGGGATAATGTAGTAGAACAAGGAGATCATGTTTCAGCTGCAGCAAATAGCAGGATTCGTCAGCTTCAGCCATGTGGCTCTGGCTTTAGAGTCATGAATAGAAGGGACTACTTGGATAATTAATGCTGGTTAGCTGGAGCTAAGGAAGTAGTGGTGATTGAGAAAAGACCAGTATTACTGAGGTCTTCCGGGAAGTCTTTTCTGAGAGCACAAAGAAGCTATATTCCAGATAGTCAAGATTGTACCTGTGATTCAGGTGGACTTGGTAATGTGTAGGAATCACCAAGTGGTAACTGATTTTGGAGGTGTCATGGAGAGCAGCTGAGTCTTGACCCTGTGAAAGGTCAGGGAAAGCAATGGTGAAGGTGCAACTTCCATTGCAGTTGATGGCCCAGGACTGAAGCAGTATTGCAAAGATGCTGAAACTTGGTACCATGAAGACATCCTATGAGAGCCTAATGTTAAAGCTGTGTTATAGCGTATTGGAGATACTGATATCATGGGATGGTCACAAAGAACAGTAGCAGCAGTGGAGTGGAGTCAACCCAAACCTAGAGTGCTATGGAGGTCAGAGCTGGAGAACCAGATATCATCAAAAAACACACATTTGAATATGGCTAGTTCTCTCCAAAATGCACAACTGTGTACAGATTGAAGAAATAGGAGTGTAAAAGTTTCACTGTATCTGGAATTTCATGCTTCCCTTTATTTCACTTCAGGCAGTGCTATATAAGTAGATTCCTAAGAGCAAAAGATTGAGTAGCTGGAGAAATGGCTCAGAAGTTAAGAGCATTTGCTGCTCTCACAGAGGACCCTTGTTCCATTCCCAGCACCCACATGGTGGCTCATAACCAAATGTAACTCTAGAGAGTCCAGTGTACTCCTCTGGGTTTAGAGGGCACTGGACACATGTGGTGCAGACACCCATGCAGTCAAAGCAGTGGAATACGTAAAATACATATATCTAAAAATTTAAAAATAGAGGATAAAGAATCGATGAAACATTATAATTCCATGAAAGAGTTGTTTTTAAAGAAATATTGTTGATGTGTATGCTATTTCAACCTACGTTTCTATTGTAACATTGGATTTCAAAGTAAATTATTTAGCAATGAATATTCACAAGAGATTATAAAGCACTCAATTTCATACCAAATCAATGATCAAAGTCATATTTACATCAATTAGATCAGCAAATTTTATGTTAATTTAGGCTAAAATCAAAATTAAAGAATTACATGAAAATTGGCAGGAAACTGGGAATGATTTTTTAACAAGAGGATGTTAGTCCCTTGACAGAACAAGCCAATTTACAGCCCTGTTTCAGATATATGACAATTTTCTTGTGTCTTATTAACCTAACTTTCTTGTTTCTTTTCATTAACACCTGGTTGGAGACTACTCCCCTATTGGGAAACACCTGTCCACAGTTAACAAGGTGTTAATTGTAAAAACAATAAAAAGAACAGCCAGGGGATGATTTCACATCTTCTTAGAAAAAAGAATTGAAAATAAGTAAAGAAAATAAGTTGACAAATTTTATTATTTTAATAAGCATCTTCTAAGTGCTAAAATTTTCTAGCTTTGTAACTTTGAGATGGTTTCTAAATGTTTGAAGTTCTTGCTTTATTCTTTCATGCATAGAAATATTGATCATATTTTTCTCATAGACTCATCATAGAAGTCAGTTTGTTAATGGAGATATCTATTAATTGCCAGGCCACTGTGTGTGTGTGTGTGTGTGTGTGTGTGTGTGTGTGTGTGTGTGTTAAGGTATGACATTTCCAATGTCACTGATAAAATCAGGGTAACTAGCTTTTTAATCACTTCAAACATTTATATAATATATGTGCATATATATATCAGTACATGTAGACAATAAAACAGTATACACACACACAGACACAGACACACACACACACACACACACACACACACACACACACACACACACACACACACACATGACCTTTTAAGGCACAACCTAAATCATAGAAGGTTCTTTAAAAGGGATTCCAAAACCTTGTAAGACTATTCATACTGTGCTTTCGAATAAAAGCTAAGCTTTTTATACATCACCCAAGGGTCTATTAAAATCTTTTGAAAATTGTGCTTCTCTCTCTCTCTCTCTCTCTCTCTCTCTCTCTCTCTCTCTCTCTCTCTCTCTCTGGGTTTGGGGAGGAGCTTACATGTTTTTGAGGTCTGGCAATTGTTGGAAGTAGGTTCTCTGCAGCCCCCAAGGAGGGATCAGGACATAGAACCCAGGTGATCAGGTCTGGGTGCAAGTGCTTTTTTACCTGCTGAGCCTTCCTGCCATCTCATACAAGAGATCTGGTCATGTTATTACAATCATTAAACTCATAGTTGGGCCTTGGTAGCTAGGTTTGACCACATGTGCTCAAGGGACAATCATGTAGACAAATAAGAAAAATCATAAATGAAGATTTACTCAGAGAAGAAGACATACTACATATAGAAAGGAAGAGGAACAAAGAGTACATTGATAACCAAATCACTCTGTAGAGCCTGATATTAGATTTAGGTTTAAGTGGAAGAAGAGAGGCTCATATCATTAAACAGTTCTGTTCAAGATTTGATCAAGTTACCCATCATTGACCAATCGTTTCCTGTATTCCAGTCTCTTCTATGAGGTAATTAGATAAGTCCTCGAAAGGGTGTGAAATCTCTTTCAAGGAGGCAAGTCTTCTCATTGGATAGTCATAGTTTTCTTTCTCCCTGCATAAAAATACTGGAGGGAATTAGATATTTTGGTTAAATAGCCTAATAATCAAAGGGTGGGGCACAAGCCTCTTTGAGAATGCCTCTAATCCTGTCAGGACAGGTATAATAGAGTTCAAGTGTTATTGGTTTAAAAGATGAAATTTGGTGCTGAGGACAGGCGTTATTGAGATACATTCAAGTTCCACTGTAGTAACAGTGAAAATTTATGAATTAGCAGCTCCACATTCAGAAGAGTTCTCAGAAAAAGTGGTATAGAGCAACTACTATACTCCCCACATCCTAATAGGAATAAATTCAGTACCAAACTAATTAGGTTCTAACAAAGAAGAAAACAAAACATTAGCAACAAATAGTCCAGGAAAGATTTAAGAACAGTACAGAATAAAATGAATATTTGTAACAGAAATTGTCAGCATCCAAAATCCTTATAATTATTTTAAACGCTGTTTAACATATAACCACATTTGCTTTATGATCTGTAATCAAAGAAATTAAAGAGGCATTCATTGAGACAACAGGGTATTGTTTCATAAACAAGTGTTTTTGAAATACTGAAGCCCAGGCTCAGCAGTGTGACTTACAGAGTCATGGGGAGAGAATCTCACTGTAAGAAAGGTGACGGTGGGAGAAAGAAAGATGGCGGAAGATGGCTAGACATCACTAAGTACCTGTATTCACGATGAACTGCAGAAGAGAAGTCATGAAGATGAGGAGGCATAACATAATCTCCCCACCTAAGGATCAGGGAGAACAAAATGTGTTGAAAGGACAAGGAAGGAGTCATGATGACTGTTAGACTAGAGCAGGCAGTCAGACATAGGTGCAGTGGGGTGCAGCGGAGAAAGCATAGAGAGAGTAAGGAGAAAAAAATTGGAAAGTTAATGGATAAAATCTTTCCATATTGGTGAAAAGCACATTTCCCCTTCTACATGCTTCCCAAATTTTTTTATAAGGTTTGATAATTGTCACATATTACATATAAAGAGAGGGCTACTATAATATCTAATATTGAGTAGATAATTCAACTCATATATCATTCTCATATATTGTTGCATGAAGAGGTGCTATATTCTTAAGTCTATAATAACATTTTCCTTGCTGTTGCATAATATCCCTGGAGAACTAATTCTAAACAAGTTTGCACTGTTGCTCAACAAAGGACATTTGAAAAGAGTTTGAGTTGTCACAGAGAGAAGAGCTTCCCAGACATATAAAGAGTAGAGGTCATTGTTATTGTTGAGAATGGTGCGGTAATGCAGTACACAAGGCAGGCTAACTAACAAGAAACCGTTCAGGAGTATAAAACAGAATTGGCCATAGGGGGGAGTGCTCTCTTACAGAAATTCTTTGAAAACTTAAGTAAAAGTGTATATCTAAAAATTCAGAAGAGAAATTTCATTAAGCACCTAAAATTTCTATGAGTCAAGGGCTAGAGAGATGCCCCAGTGGCTTAAAGCACTGGCCGCTCTTCCAGAGGACACAGGTTTAATTTTCAGAATCTACATGGGGCTGACAGAATTCTGTAGCTCCCATTCTATAGGAATCTGTTGTCCCTTTCTGGACTCTGTGGGCACCAGGTACCACAAAGGGAACAGACAAAATATCCAGTCATAATAAATGAATTAATGAATGATTAAGAAATAGTAAGACTGGGCTGGGGATTTAGCTCAGTGGTAGAGCGCTTACCTAGGAAGCGCAAGGCCCTGGGTTCGGTCCCCAGCTCCGAAAAAAAGAACCAGGAAAAAAAAAAAAAAGAAATAGTAAGACTGTTAGTCAATTTCAAAATAAAACAAAGGAAGAAAGGAATGAGACAACTCAAGCCAATAACAAGACAGGAGTCTTTTTCCCCCCATCTTTATTAAATTGGGTATTTTTTACTTACATTTCAAATGTTATTCCCTATCCAAGTTTCCATGCCAACATCCCCTTAACCCCTCCCTCTCCCCTTCTATATGAGTGTTCCCCTCCCAATCGTTCCCCCATTTCTGCCCTCCCCCAAGAATTCTGTTCTCTGGGGGTCCACCCTTGGAAGGACCAAGGGCTTCCCCTTCCACTGGTGCTCTTACTAGGCTATTCATTGCTACCTATGAGGTTGGAGCCCAGGGTCAGTCCATGTCTTTGGGTAGTGGCTTAGTCCCTGGAAGCTTTGGTTGGTTGGCACTGTTTTTCATATGGGGTACTTTGTCATATCATTACATTAAAGCAATTGAGCAAGTACTTTACTTAATAAACAGAGAATATTCTATTTAGAGGAAATTTAAGAATGGCAGTTCACAGTGAGGGAGTGCGTTCAATAGGGACTAGATAAAGAGCAGAAATTGGAATTAAGGGATTCAGGTGTATCCCTGAAATAAGGGTTACACCAAGTACACCCAAATCACCTAGTGAAGACAAAATGATGGAAACAACAGTCTGGGTAGACCATGTACACTAATTATGAGATAAGAAAACCTTTTGAAGTTTTCTATTCAGGTAAATGGTTCACAAGAAGCAGTGTCTGTATGCCTTGGTGGAGGAGGAATGTTAGGATAATTATAAGTAACATCTGTTCCAGAGGAAAAGAAAGGATGGGACCTTAAAAGATTCACTAAACACTCAAAAATCTAGGAAGAACCTCTCAGCGAAGCAGTGACAGATACCAAGGCAACATGCATATAGCTCCATCTGTGTGGTTCCTGAGCAACAAAGGGAGAAAGAATTCACCTTCAAAAGGTAGGCTAGGCATCCTGCATTCAGGATAAACCTAGGGTCCTCCCTGTCCCACCAAAGACTCTGATTCAGTGGCAGCGATTCCTCAAGTAGAAGAATCAGTAGTGTAGAGGAATCTCTTCTTGGAATTCCATGTAGTAGGTCATGCAAGGAACTCATTGTTTAAGCTGAGTTATACCAGGGTCCTGAGAAAAGAAAACAATGAAAGTAAGAAGGCCATTTTTTAACCTGCTGCAGCATCTGGGGGAGATAGCTTAGAAAGGACTGAGGCTGACAAGTCAAAATGTTTAGGTAGCTGTGGGTTCAGATCAGGCTCTAAAGCACAGTGAATAAAATACTCGCACTCTGTAGTACATAGGGACAGAGGTAAGCAGCTAAGACTGACTGAAACCTTAATCATGTGGTTGATGGATGGACCAACATCTGAAGCCATTCTGTATAATAGAAGAATTCAAAGTCTTTAGTGGGCTACTAGAATTCATGGTTCCTTCTCTCTAACAGTTGGTTAATATTTTGTAGGTTTAGTTTCTTCTTTGTGTGAATATGGTGTATATGTATGTATATGTTCAAATGTGAGTGTGCACGAGTGTGCACTTGAATGTGTGAATGTGCATGCTTGCATATGTATATGTGTGTAGTCATATGGAAGCTAGAGGTCATTGTGCAGTATCTCTTTCAAAGACTTTCCCCTTATTGACTCATTCACTTGTTTGTGTGTTTACTTATTTATTTTGGGATAAATTTTTACACTGAGCCTGGAGCTCTTAAATCTGAACAGACAGATTATCCAACAAGTTCCAAGACTCCTTGTCTCTCTTCCCATTCAACAACAAGTTTACAAGTACATTTATATTCAGTTCTTCGTGCTGATGTGGAAATCACGAAACACCCAAACCAGTTTTCCAGTCTCATTTAGTCAATTTTGATAATCTGAAGACAAATTCTCTGTCCAGATCTCAACACTACTAACTTTCTCCAGCTCTGGGACATATGGAAGACACTAAGATAGACATTAGCCATCCAATGATAGGATCTGGGGACTCTAGGGATTTATGGAGAAACTCCAAAGCCTCAAAATTAGGTATGGCATAGACAGAATGGAATCTACTGAAGAAAACACAGTTTTGGGGACACTCATCTAATATAAGCACACTAGAACCCTGAAAGTTGTTCAACTTTGCCTTTTTCTCTTGGTCTGTATTCTGACTGCTTTTGTTTTTGCTCTCCTTTTTATATTAAAAAAAGAGGGTTTTGAATCTCCCAACAGTGCTAGCTGTTGCTGCTGACTCAAAAGATAAACCAGTTCTGTTCCAAGGTCAGGCCTTTGGTACTTCAGAGTTCTGTATCTTTCAGTGACTTGGAGCCCGAGCTTCACCCTGAGGGTATGACCTAGACTAAACTCCAGGGTATGGCCACAAATTTTAGGGAAGTCCCACAGTTTTCAGTGGCTCTGGCAGTGGCTGATGAACTGGATGGAATACAAAATCTGACTCTGGGTAAGACTCTTGGGTATACAGAACATTCTGTAGTCCACAGAATACAGACCCTCATAAGAAATTCAACCTGAAACAGAACAAAACCTGGTCATCTGAGGAACACCCAAGATAGAGCCTCCAGCCTAAATATCAGTGCCTCCTACAGAAAAGACACCTTCACTCAACTAGACTTAGTCTTGTACTGGACACAGCTAACACCAATTCAGAAAAAAAATATTATGAGTAGAATTTTTGATAAAGAAATACAAAAATGAAGAAAAGAAAAGAAAGAAAAACACAATCAAGGAACAAACTCCAAAATGAGCAAGTGTCATGGTAGAAACAGATACAGTGAAAGCCCAAACAACATCCCTCCTTCACAGATAACCAACTGAGTAATGATGGACACCAATGAAAATGACATGGAAGAAATAATAGACAAAGAAGTCAAATGAATAATTAGAAGGACCTTCAGAAAACTCAAAGAAGAGAACAAAAACAGAGAATCACTGGGGAATTGAATACAACATATGGAAATAGAGATGAGAGAGCTGCAGGAAACCCAAAGGGAAATGATGATGGAAATAGACAGCTAAAGCGAAATAAAACACTCATCAATAGAGTGGATTATGTGGGAAGCTGAGAGTCAGAGGGTGGAGGATACAGTAGAGAAATTTTAGTCCATAAATGTCAATGGTGGATTTATAATTATTCTGGCACATCATAGAAGGACCTAACTTTCATATTTTCAGAATAGAATAAAGGGAAAATACCCACAGTTGATGCGTAGAAAATATTATCGTTAAAATTATACAAGAAAATTTGCAAAACTAAAGAGATGCCTATCCAGGAACACGGAGACAATAGAACTTCAAATATATAGAGCCAGAAAAGGGATTCTCAAAATTTTATAATTAAAACGGTAAAGACAGAGAATAAAGGAAGCTGAAGAAGAGAAATATCGAGTCACTTTTTTTTTTTAAGTTATGTGAATTGGTGGTTATTTTTAATGGGTATTTTATGTATTTACTTTCAAATGTTATCCCCTTCCGGTCCCCCCTCTCCCATCCACCTGCCCCTGCTTCTATGAGGATGCTCCCCCCCTACACATCCACTTCCACCTCAATACCTTGGTATTCTCCTACAATGGGGAAAAGAACCTTCACAGGACCAGGGGCTTCTCCTACTGATACCAAAAAATGCCATCCTCCGCTACATATGCAGCTGGAGCCATGGGTCCCTCCATGTGTACTCTTTGGTTGGTGGTTTAGTACCTGGGAGCTCTGGGGAGTCCATATCAGACTGCTTTCAGCAAGTACTTCTTGGCATCAGCAAAAGTGACTGGGTTTGGTGGCTGCATATGGGATGAATCCCCAGGTGGGGCAGTCTCTCGGTGGCCTTTCCTTCAGTCTCTGCTCCACTCTTTGTCCCTGTATTTCCTCCTGTGAGTATTTTGTTCCCCATTTTAAGAAGGACCGAAGCATTCACATTTTGGTCTTCCTTCTTGAACTCTCTTTGGTCTGTGAATTGTATCTTGGGTAATCCAAACTTTTGGGCTAATATCAACTTATCAGTGAGTGCACATCACTTGTGGTTTTTTTGTGATTGGGTTATCTCACTCAGGGTGATATTTTCTACTTACATCCATTTGACTAAGAATTTTAAGAAGTCATTGTTTTAAATAGCTGATTAGTAAGTACTCCATTGTGTAGATGTACCACATTTTCTGTATTCATTTCTCTGTTGAAGGACATCTAGGTTCTTTCCAGCCTCTGACTATTATAAATAGGCTGCTATGAACATACTAGAACATGTGACCTTGTTAGATATTGGAACATCTTTTGGGTATATGCACAGGAGTGGTATAGCTGATCCTCAGGTAGTACTATGTCCAATTTTCTGGGGAACCATCTGATTTCTAGAGTCATTATACCAGCTTGCAATCCCACAACAAAGGAGGAGTGTTCTTCTTTCTTCACATCCTTGGCAGCATCTGCTGTCACCTGAGTTTTTGATCTTAGCCATTCTGACTGGTGTGCGGTGGAATCTCAGGGTTGTTTTGATTTGCATTTCCCTGATGACTAATGATGTTGAACATTTCTTTAGGTGTTTCTTGGCCATTGGATACTCCTCAGCTGAGAATTCCTCATTTAATTCTGTACTCTAACCAAGGAAGTAAAAGATCTGCATGACGAAAACTTCAAGTCTCTGAAGAAAGAAATTGAAGTTCTCAGAATATGTCAAGATCTTCCATGCTCATGGATTACCAAAAATGGCCATTTTATCGAAAACAATCTACAGATTCAATGCAATCCACATCAAAATTCCAGTTCAATTCTTCATAGAGTTACAAAGCACAATCTGCAAATTCATTTGGAAAAACAAAAAATCCAGGATAGCTAAGACTATCCGCAACAAAAAAAGAACTTCTGGGGGTATTAAGTCAGTTAAAAGACACACCCATTGAAATAATACATTATTGTATAACAAAGCGTTTTAAATTGAGAAGGGTCTGAGAACAAATATTACAAGTTCTAAAAAGAATGTTGTAAACCCAGAATATTATAAACAGTAAAACTGTCAATTTGAATTAAAGTGGAATAAAAACATTCTGTAATAAAGGCAGATAATGGAATTCATGATCATTTAGCCAGCTCTGCAGAAGATATCCATAGGAGAACTTAATTTTGGAGATAAGAACACACATACAGGGCTGGAGAGATGGCTCAGTGGTTAAGAGCACCCGACTGCTCTTCCAGAGGTCATGAGTTCAATTCCCAGCAACCACATGGTGGCTCACAACCATCTGTAAAGAGATCCGATGCCCTCTTCTGGTGTGTCTGAAGACAGCTACAGTGTACTTATATATAATGATAAATAAACAAATCTTTAAAAAAAAAAAGGAACACACATACAAGACATCATAAGGAAAAGACAAAAATCTTCAGAATAGGGAGACAAAACAAATCAAAGAAAACACACAAAAAAACAACACCAACAACAAAACCTAGAATTTTTCAATGATATTTCAATATCATTCTTCATAATTTTTAAAATTATAATATTCATTTTTAAATATTTTAACAATGTTTTCTCCTCCCACAACTCCTCTCAGATCCCCTCCATCTCTCTGTCCACTTATTTTAATGTCCTCTCTCCAATAAAAAATAATTTCTCCTTAAATGAAAATTAAAACAAATAATAAGGCCGAGAAAAGCATAATAATAACTTTGTAAAATGTCATAATGTTCCTTTTGGGTTAGCCCGCTATTTCTAGACCCAGGGCCTCCCCTAGTGTGTGGTTGTCCCACCCATTGACAGTTATGAGAGAAATATGATCTTTCCACTTTTTAAATTCGATTTAATACCTACAAAACAAATACCTTGGTTCTAAAGCATCAAAAATTCTGAGACCAAATACATCATGGAACTAGAAGAATATTATTAATATTAATAATTAATATTAATATATAAATTCCCTAATAGACACAGCCTATCAGATTAGATTATAAAACAGGGTCCATCTTTCTCCCTTTTGCTGCCAATCAGAAACATGCCACATCATGAAAGATAGATATCTGATTAAGATAAGATGAAAAAATTATTCCAAAACAAATATAACCAAGAAACAGTGAATAAGGATTCCTCCTCTCTCACATCCATGTGAGCATTTATTGTCAATTTCTAAACATATCAGGTATTATGACTAGAGTAAAATTAAGATTAAAATTAGTTTTGAATTGCACTTTTCTAATGACTAAGTCTGGTGAAAATATAACATGTATTTTTCAGTCATTATCTTTCATCATTTGAAACGTTCCTTTCTGTTCTTTACCAGTTTACTTTCTTGATGTTCAAGCTTTTTATTTTTATTTTTTTGGATTCTTTGTATATTCTAGATCCAAACCATTTATTAGAAGTATAGATAGTGAAGATTTTTCCCATTCTGAAATTCCCTCTTCACCTGATGATAGTGTCTTTTTCTGTACAGAAGAGCCAGGCTTGTCTTGCGTTCAACCTATCAGTCTGTCTCCCAAGTGATAGAAATTCAAACATTGGAGCAACTTTGTCCTAGTTATCTGGTCCATTTATTATATTTTATTATAAAAATGGTCACGCATTTCTCAATCAAATACCTCATGATGTTTCTGGTAAAACTGCCTTTCCTCCATGCTTCCCCAGTTCTAAGTGAGGGCCTGTTCCTATACACCCGAAGCACTTTATTTACCATCTCTCTCCTCTTACTGGTCTCTATCTGTATCTGAGAAGCTATGCATGTCTAATAGTCCTGCTTAGTTCTCTGATTAACTGACCCATAACTACTCAAAACTAGGTGAGTAATGCGCTCGTATGTGGAAATTCTTATGGCAATTTTATGTCAATAGTGTTATAAAAACTGGAATGGTTTTAGATGTCCATCTGTTCCTTTGAAAGCAGGTGACTCATTTGAACTCTGTACTCCAGATATTAAAAAGAAAAAATAGACATGTCTCTGTTTACTTGTTTAGAAATAATCAGGGACTCAAAACTCTACTTTTCTACAAATTGAGACCCACAAGAGCAGAAAAGTATCCATAGACACACAATTCCATGACAGGTGTAGGATTAACGCCTTAAATTACACAGACACATGTTAGAACACCCAGGACTTACTGTACTGTTTTTAAAGGTTCGTTTTTATTCCTAAGATGATTGCCTTTGCCTTTGGGAACCTGACTTTATAGACAGGCTGGGCCATGAAGAAGAACATGACCTCTCAGACAGAGCTGCTTTCTCAGCATCCCCAAAGACATTCTGGTCTTTAATTTCACTTCTTTCACAACCAAGATGTGCTATGTCTACTTCAGAATAACACATGATCCATTTCAGCTATCTTCTGAGACGAAATAACATCACAGTGCTTAGCCCTTGCTAATGATTGACCTTTCAGTTTTTACTGGTGTTCAGGCTGTTACCATGTGGAGTTTAAGAAAGCAAAAGAAAATATCAAGAGGTTTATGGTTAGCAATTGTAGCCATTTTTCTTCTAAGACATACTGTAAGGATGCCTAATGATTTTTTTTTGGTATATGCAGACCTACAAAGGTTTTTCTTACTATTTCTAAAGCAAATGATGACCTCATTTTAAAGGGTTAAAAACAATGGCTTAAAGCAAACAGACCTTCTAGGTCAGTGCTATATGGGAGAGATGACTAGAGCAGTTTTCAGAATTGGAATAAAAAACGCCTGTTATTCATATGAAGATGTTGCTAATATTTACACATTTAAAAGTAATTCGCAATAAAAAGTTTAAACAGGGATATATATCCTAAAACATTTTATGCTAACATTTAAAATATTTGTCCATGCCTTCAAAATAGACTGTCTCGTGGGAGGTAAATGTACCTTTCTGGAATGTGGTTTTATACAAGACAATAAAAATGTTTTGGGTAAAATTGAGACACATATGTGTGCAAGAGTTGTTCATTCTGCTTTGCTAAGTCAAGATGCAAACTGTTTAATTCATGTTTCTTTTTTACCTTTTCCATTAATCTAGCCTCTTTTCTACATTCTTTCCTCATTCATAGAAAGGGAAGGGGCCTCAGCAAAGTTCTATTCTTTCAATGTAGAAAATAATGAAAGCTTTCACACTTGCAAATATATTCATCTACAAACTATTTAGTTTATCAGCTGGTAACCTAATAACTAAAATCTCATTATATACCAGTGAGAATACAGGCTTCATACACTGCAATGTAAGTGGATTTGTAAACAAGATTATTTTTAAAGCTTTATTGACTTCATTGATTTTCATGAGTGTACTCTGGTCTATGTAATGGACTTTTTATTGCAATTTATAGGTAAACAGTTGAAATACCTTCAGGCATGTTTTTCTTACTATAGTGACAAAAGCTAAGATGTGGGATATGTCACCATTAACCTTGAAACTATTGAATTTTATTTTCTGTATTTTAACCATCCATTATTTTAATATGCCTGTGTGGTTATAGTATTTAATGCCACATATAAGACAATTCTGGAAGGACTATATTTCAGTACTTATTTACAGAGACTTTTAAGGGTGACAGAAGCCCCTGAGTTAAGCCAGTGGGCACTATGTGATTTTCACATCTCCCAGCAGCTCCAGTATTGCTGTGAACTAGGGAGTTGACCAGTCTTCAAGTGATGCTGCTCTCGGAAACATTAGTCAAGAGGGTAGTTTTAAATTGTTGTTTGATTGGTTTCTCTCTCTCTCTCTCTCTCTCTCTCTCTCTCTCTCTCTCTCTCTCTCTCTCTCTCTCTCTGTGTGTGTGTGTGTGTGTGTGTGTGTGTGTGTTTGTGATTCAAATTAGCTAATCTAGAAACTCACACCTTGTTAAAGTGCAGAGACTAAGTGACCAAGAAGAATGAGTCACAAAGGGGACATCCATGTTTCACCTTCTCCACAAAGCTCAGGGACCATTGTAGGAAAGGGGACAGAAAGACTGTAATAGCCAGAAGTAGTGGAGGACAAACACAAAATAGTCTCTTCTTGATGGTGTTATACTCGTGACCTCCCAGTGGCTCTGTTTGCCAGTAAAAATCACGCCAGTAAACATTCTAGAATGAGTCTGAAGGAGTTGATGAGCTCCCAGATCTAACTGAGAAGCCACAGTTGAGGATAATTGGTAGATTCTAGAGGAAGGCTACTCAGTTTTATTTAGGAGTGTCACTGAACGTGAGTTAACATGCTCCCAAGGACCAGCCCACACCAGAAATATATAGACAGTGCAAATAGAAATCCATGCTTCTTTAAATAACCACCACCACCACCACCACAACAACAAGAACAGCTCACATCACAACAACAAAATAAACAACAAATGGACATGAAGTTGGGTGGTAGAGATGTGGTACTGAATATGAGAGAAGTTAAAGGCAACAATTGGACTCAATATAATCAAAATCATTCTCTGAAATTCTAAGAACATTCATAAAATATTTTTAAAATAATCTATAAAATAAAATGATAGAATAAACTCTTTTGCTTCTTTTAACAATAAATATTCATACTTTCCCTGAAATCTAGCTAACTTATAATTTTACCACTGATTTAAAAATGGACAAGTATGAGTGCACATGTATTCTGATGTCAGAAGTATGAGCATGTGAGTTATTCTACAATTCTTGCTTTCTGTGGTTCTAGTTCCCTGAAAACCCACACACATTTCTCTAGGAAGTTTCTACAATTAAAAGAAAATCTAGTTCTTCAAAGCATATTTGAGCATCTTCACTTGGTCATGCATGATCAATGATTCATATTTTAAGAAAGTGTTGAAAGTACCATGGAAGTGTTTAAAGGACAAGATGGTGCCAACATATTTTAGTTCTTGTTCTCATTGGTTTCTGTTCATCATGTCATGGAGAGACAGAGAGAGATATAGACAGACAGACACATGCAAGCAGACACACACACAGAATGAGGTGGGGGAGGAAGAGCAGCTCACTTCATTGCAACTAGGAATCATTGAAAAAGTATCTGTATTCCAAGCTTTCTCATTTTACCCCTTTATCCCAGGCTATCTCTTTTTACCTCTTTATATTCTGTCTGGAATCCTAGCCTATGGAATGCTGCTGCCCACAGTCAGAGTGAATCTTTACTTTTTACTTAAGTAATCCTCTCTGGCACTCAGAGCCACATCCTGGGGTATGCTTTATTAATAATGCCCCATGTGCTTCTCATCCACTCAAGTTAACATAAGATTATCCATCAAGGCAGTAATTCCACATTAAATGTGTATGTTTTTAAAACACTAAGTGTTTGGTTTGTTTGAGCTTTCACAATACCAATACAATTGCCATAATTACTCTCTTTATTGGGTTTTACATTTAATCATCAGTGATTTGAATAAATAACCACTACCAGCACTGAGAGCCAGAATATTTCCAGAGATGCAATTTACCTCAAAATAGCAGCTGCGAAAAGCCAATAGTTTATAATGAGAATTCATATTTTTACATAAAGTGAAAAAATTTGTGATTGGTCATTCTAGTTTGCTGTTTAATCACACAGGATACAAAAAGACACAACACTTTACTGCATAGCTTTATTAACTTGACATAGCCTAGAGCCATCTGATAGGAGAAAATTTAATTGAGAAATTTCCTTTATAAGATTGGACTGTAGTCATTGTCTTGATTGATCACTGATTTAAGAGAACCAAGCCCAGTATGGACAGCACCAGTCCTAGGCAAATACTCCTATGCTGTATAAGAAAGTTAGCTAAGTATTAGATTGCCCCATGACCCTCAAGTGAACCAAAAGCATTATTTCTTCCGTGCTTTCTGTCTCTATATGATCCCAGAATATGTTCTTACTTTGACTTCTTATAATGATGTATTGTGACCGAGAGTTTCAAACAAATAAAACCTTTAGTTCTCTATTTTTCTTTTGGTCAGTGTGTTTCATCACAGCAGCAGACAGAAAACCTAGAATAACCATACTGCTAGGGTTATTGTCCAATTAACCTCAATAGGATCAATGTCCTTTTATATTTTAATGCTATTTTTGTTGACTTGCTAGTTTTTTAATGTTTCCATAATATGTGATGAACATAGAAACAAAAGACAAAAATATATTTTACAGGTAAAGGACACGTGACGATAAAATGTCTAGCAAGTAGACTGTTATTGATCTGCAGAAATATAGATGTTGGGAACCATACACTAAAGTATGCATGTTGAGATGCTGTTAATGAGAATAGGAACTTTTGTGAAGATTCCACAGTAATGATTACACTCACATCAAAGGAGCGCAGTGGTTAGAGGCAAGTATTAAATTGCCAGGTTCAATTTTGTGTCCAAAAACCAAAAGGCAGAAATAACACGAAGTTTCTTTATATTTCAAATGCTATGTATTAAGCTATAATGGTAGGTTGCACATTACATATGTTATATGTGAAACATTTCACAATGTAAGAAGATACTGACGTGTAATGCTCAGGTTACTAAAGAAAAGGCATATGAACTTCTAGTTGTTGGTTTGAACATCAGACACATAAATGAATATCCTTTTAATGTAAATGACAGTTCTAAAACAACCAGAGTACATTGTATTACATATACAAACACCTTTCTTATGTACATAAGAAACATACTTATGTCATACATATTATTCACAGAATCCTTCACTGATTTTTTTACATAGCTTTAGTATTCTTCTTTGAAAAATTTATGTAGACTTATGTATATTTGTTGAACCACTCAAGTGCCATTTTCTTGTTCTCCCAGTCTGAACAAAACAGTAAGAGACAGTTTTATAGAATTTCAAGACAAACATTTAAATTACAAAGAGTTAGCACTTGGTTCTAAGCTAATGTTGAAGTCAAATCCTCTATAGATGTTGTAATAACTTATTTTTTAAAATTTGATCAAAAGAAAGACTTTGTAGAAGTACAAAGAGCACCTAAAGGTAAATTGGAATATAAAGACTTGTGATAGTAACATATTCTAGTTGTGATTCACAATACATAGAGTCTTTATAAACACACATTTACAAAACATAAGTGGTTCTCGTAAAACACTTCACAAATAAATTCTCCTCCAAGCTAGCATATTCTTAACTAAGAATTTTATTTTTAACTTAGGACTGATGAGTAATTTGTTACTTACAGGAGTGAGTCAGACTCCTACTCTGGCCGTTGTATAGAAACTATGCTTTTGTGTTGCTTATATTCAAAATGATTTTTACTAAAACCTTACATGTTTTTATAAATCATATGTAAGCTTTTTTGCCTCAAGTGCGTGAAAAGTCATCCTAAAATGCTTTACTTTAATGATATAAACATCTTATGAAAATAACAATAAATACAACCTTTATAGACATATAGTAAATATAAGATATCAAGTGTATCTAGTGAGCAATAATTTTATTCCCCTCCTGGTCCAACCTCTTATTCTTCCACATCCCATACCTCCTCCCTGATCACCCTGTTTCTATGAGGATGTCCCCATCCCCTTGCCACCACCCCCAGGCCTCTAAGCTCCCTAGGGCCTCCAGTCTCTTGAGGGTTAGGTTTATCTTCTTTGACTGAACCCAGACCCACAAGTCCTCTGCTTTATATGTGTCATGTCAGTGCCTCATGTCAGCTGGTGTATGCTGTCTGGTTGGTGGTCAAGTGTCTGAGAGATCTCAGGGGTCCAGGTTAATTGAGACTGCTGGTCCTTCTACAGGGTGACTCTCCTCCTCAGCTTCCTCCAGCTTTTCCCTAAATCAACCACAGGGGTGAGCAGTTCATTGGTTGGGTACAAATATCTGCACCTGACTCTTTCAACTGCTTGTTGGGTCTTTTGGAGGATAGTCAAGATAGGTCCCTTTTCTCTGAGTGACACCAGAGCCTTATAATGGTGTCAGGTCTTGGGGCCTCCCTGTGAGATGGATCCCACTTTGGGCCTGTTGGACCTTCTTTTCCTCAGGTTCCTCTCCATTTGCATCCCTGCAGTTCTTCTGGACAGGGAAAATTATGGGTCAGAATTTTTGACTGTGGGATGGCAACCCCATCCCTCAATTGATGTCCTGTCTTCCTGCTGGAGGTGGGCTCAACAAGTTCCCTCTCCCCACTGTAGGGCCCCTCCCTTCAGCTAGGGTCACTCCCTTTGAGTCCTGACAGTCTCTCACTTCCCAGGATTCTGGAACATTCTGGAGGGTCAACCACCTACCTCCTGAGGTTGCCTGTTTCCATTCTTTCTTCTGTCCCTCGGGCTTCAGTCCTGTTTCCACACCCCAAAACCAGATCTTCTTCCCCTCTTCCCCGGTCCCCATCCCCTTTCCCTCCTAAGTCCCTCCCTCCCTCCTGCTTTGTGGTTGCTTTCTTCTCCCTCCCAATTGGGACTGAGGTGTTCTCACTTGGGCCCTTCAGCTTGTTGACACTTTTGAGTTCTGTGGACTATGTCTTGGGTATTCTGTACTATTTTCTTTGTCTAATACCCACCTATTAGTGAGTATATACCATGTATGTCCTTTCTGGTCTGAGTTACCTTATTCAGGATGATATTTTCTGGTTCCGTTTATTTGCCTGCAAAACTCAGGATGTCCTTGTTCTTAATAGCTGAGTGGTATTCCATTGTGTAAATGAACCACATTTTCTGTATTCATTCTTCTGTCATGGGACATCTGGGCTGCTTCCAGCTTCTATCACAAAAAAGGCCACTGTGGACATAGTGGAACATGTGCTGCTATGGCATGGTGAGGTATCTGGTTATATTACTAAGGGTGGTACTGCTGGGTTTTCAAGTAGATCTATTTCCGATTTTCTTAGGAACCCTCCAGTTTGATTTTCAGAGTGATTGTACCAGCTTGCAATCCTACCAGTAATGGAGGAGTGTTCCTCTTTCTCCACATCCTCATTAACATGTGTTGTCACCTGAGGTTTTGATCTTAGCCATTCTGATTGATGTAAAGTGGATTCTCAGAGTTGTTTTGATTTGTATTTCTCTGATCACTAAGGACTTTGAACATTTCTTTAGGTGCTTCTCGGCCATTCGAGAGTTCTCTATTGTGAATTCTTAGTTTTGTTCTATACCCCATTTTTTGACTGGGTTGTTTGGTTCTTTGGTGGGTAGCTTCTTGAGTTCTTAATATATTTTGGATTTTGGATATTAGCCCTCTATTGGATGTGGGCTTAGTGAAGATTTTTTTTCCCAATCTGTAGGTTGCTAGTTTGTCCTATTGACTATGTCATTTGCCTTACAGAAGTTTTCAAGTTTCATGAGGTCCAATTTATCAAATCTTGATTTTAGAAAATGAGCCATTAGAGTTCTGTTTAGGAAATTTCCCCTGTGCCAGTGACTTTAAGGCTCTTTCCCATTTTCTCTTCTATTAGATTCAGTGGATCTGGTTTTATGTTGAGATCCTTGATCCATTTGGACTTGAGTTTTGTGTAAGATGCCAAATATAGGTCTATTTTCATTTTTCTACATTTATTTCACTTCATTTATATTGATGTTCTGCATGAATGTATATGTGTGCACCACATGGATGTCTCGTGCCCAAGGATGCTAGCAAAGAGAATAGGGGTCCTGGAACTAGATTGACAGAGGGTTGTGAGCCAACATAGAGAGAGGTACTGGTAGCTAAACCCAGGTCCTCTGGAAGAACAACCAAGGCTCTAAGTGCTAAACATTCTCCCAGCCCCAAACCACAAAGTTTGAAATCTCTCATCTCATGTGTCACACCATGATATCAGTAACTTAGAACACAGTAAAGTTCAGGATATTCAAAAGTAAAGCTATGAAAATTTTAAGCATTATCACTATCTGAGAAGAGAAGAAAGACATTAAAATTAGGCTCTTACCAGCTGCAAGGATTGAATGCTTATTAAATAAGGGTTACTTTTAAGTAGTGAATTATATGAGTATTCCTGAAACAAAGTCTATTATAGATTAACTTTGGATATCACAATGTCATTAGCTAAAACATAGCATGTATGTCTTCAAGAATTATCACTAAAATTGTATACATAAATGATTCCTCTTCCAGGACATATGACACTGTTACTTAACTGCATACGAGTCTTTAAATCAACAGAAGGTACTATATGGAATTTACATAACTCACAATTTAAAAAACATGAGATTTTTTTTAATAATTTTAAAAAATATTCAAATTAAATTCTCATTACTATTACTTACTTTTATAAAATATACCATAATCTGTAGCTGCATGATTAATGTTTTGCAATGTAGTACATTTTCCTGATGGATAATTATCAAGATTTTCATTTCAAAGTTGTTCACTTCCTTTCACTGAACTATGCTTATGCTGTATTCAAAATAATTTATCATCCTCAAACCATATTACTCTGTAATTTTTTGAGAGCTGCTTTTCATTTCTTAATTCCATTATTTTCTCATAGAAGATCAAATCTGAATTAGAATTGAAACCAAACGTCATTCATAATTGGGTTTCACTAAAATTGTTTCCATCATTCTAAGTTTTCACAGAACTCCTCAAGCATCTTAGCCTAACTCTGTTATATCCATACATTCAGATGCAAAACTACCCTCATGCTGTTTAAATTTAGCTGCTTTATTTTCTTCCCTTACTGTCCACAGTGTTCTGTTCACAAAAACCCAATGAAATAAAAAATTCAATTCATTATAATTATTTTAGGATCTAACGGTTCTTTTTAAACTTCTTTACACATGTCATATTATAAGGCAAGTTGACAATTGATAATGATGATGGTGGTGGTGGTGATGGTGATGATGATGGTGCTGATGTTGTTGTTGTTGTTGATGATGATGATGATGATGATGATGATGATAGGGCTTTAGTGGCTCATCATCCACAATAGACAGGACATTAGGTTTGAATGACTAAAACATAACTTCTAGCAACAACAAGACTCCATTTTAAAGACCACAGGGAAATTCAATAAGATTAATTTTTAATAAGGTCATAAAAGTAGTCTTATAAATTTAAGAAGATTGAAATCAGATCATATACAAAGAAATACAAGTAGATTGAAACCATACTAATGCACCTCCCAAGGAATGGGATGAAACTGAGAATCTATTTCAGGAAAGATGCTGAAAAATTCACAAATATTTGAAAATTAAGCAGTACTTTCCTATGAATCCATGAATGAAAATAATTTCCCAAAGAATTTTAAAACTATCATTAATATGATTGATTATTTTATTTTATATGAATGTATTTGTGCCTGAGAATATAAATATGGATGTACATCATATGAATTCAGATGTCTGGAGAGAATAGAAGAGGATGTTGGATTCTCAGGAACTGGAGTTACAAGCACTTGTGAGCTTTCTAGTATAGGTGTTGAAACTGAATCAGGATTACTTGAAAAAGTAACAAGTTATTTTAATTGTGGAGCCACCTCTCCAAGCCTAAAGATGACTTGAGGTAGACAAAGATAAGTCCAACAGATCAAATTTTATTAAATTCAGAAAAACAAGTTAAATTCTAAGAGTAGCCTTAAAGAAGAAAACCAAATATGCTTTATAATTTTACATCTCAAAAATTGTAAATATAACAAAATACGTCTGAATTTAAGAACAGGAAAGTAATAGAAAAGATCAGAATAGAAATCAATGAAATATTAATCAGAAAAGAAACAAAAACATAAGCCAACAAACAACAAAGCACAGAAATTCTCATCAGTGAGGCCTAAAGTCATAGAAGCATTACTTTAGCTAATTTCTCCATTTGCTTTTTAAGGTATGTTGGGTTACATATTATTTTTGTTTAATTCCCATATGTTTTAATTATGTGGAATCAGTGTTGGTAGTTTCGAGGATATCTAAGAACCACTTCACTTTCTAAGAATCACTTCCCTTTCTATGATATTTGCTATAAAATATTTGGAAAATCTAGATTTCATCCTCAAAAAATGATAATGATGAAATTCCTTTGTTTGAAGGGCTCTGAACCTTCATATCTGAGATAAAACTTAACTATCTAGCCTGATTTTTAGAAGCAAGACAAGCTAGTATATCAGATGTGCCTCTTATTTAGAAAGGAAGGAAGGAAGGAAGGAAGGAAGGAAGGAAGGAATAAAAAGAGAAAAATCAGGAAGACAGACATAAAGAAGCAAAAAATAAAGAAAATTAAAATGTTAAATTTTAGTCAACAATTTGTCTTGAAAAACTTAGCAGGAAATTATTAAGAAAAGTAGAATAATTGATAATAACATTCAACATAAACTAAACTGTTTCAAGTACTTTAAATTTGTCAGTCATTACTGCATTATAAAACAATAAAAAATGAAAAAATCCCTAATAAACAACAACAATAAAACCAAACCAATCACTAATGAGCACAGTGTTATGGAAGAAAGCCAATAAAACTCTAGTTATTTGACATACCTGGGGTGTCTTAACTTCTAACTATACATGCTCAGGTTCCCAACCAGAGAAAACACTTCCAAATTTATCTTTCTGCCTATTTAAAATAGGTCATGTAAGTCACCCTAAGGACCACTTTAATTTCCTGCAAAACCCGATGCTGCATTCTCTTGATGTCATTCCTTAAGTCATTAGGTCGTGTCATATGGAACAATCAGTTATATTTCAGATCATGATGGAGTCCATGCTGTTGCTAGCTCACCTCACTGCATCTGTTTGTGCTGATAGATGATGGAGACTGACCTTCAGGACTTTACTGTCACTAATATGAGTGCTGCTGAAGAGTGAATTTGATTATGAGACTGTTGAATGAAATCTTAGAGAAATACTCATCTCGCTGCAGAGAAGTAGGGAAAAACATGAAGCAACAAGAAAACGAGTCTTTCGAATGAATATAAATTTTCAAATACTGAATCAGAAACTATTAAAATGGAACAAGTGTTAAACTATTAAAATGGAACAAGTGTTAGATGAAGAAATCAAAAGTTCACATGATCTAGAGCAATGGTGAATAAAATATAGGTGACAAGTCAGGCTCTGCGAGAGAAATTGGCAACATAGTTGAGAAGGGAAACAGAAGATGAATCAGAATATGGATGCTTCAGAAGGAAGATGAGATTTGGGGGAAAAAAGACAGAGTGGGGTGTCAGGAAAAGATATTTGGAAATGAAAAATCCAATTAATTAAATTAAAAATGCAGAGTAAAGTATAATTAATAAACTAAAGAGCAATAGAAAAATATTAAGTATACTAGACAGGGTCAATTTTCTAAAATATTCAAGTATAAAAACATGAAGACCAAGAACAACAAAACCCTAACTAAGTACGTAAGAAGACTCAGTGGCTTAAGGGTTTTGCTACTCAGACTGATGATAGGAGTTTGATCTGTGAAACCCAAATGATAAAATAAAATAAACAACTCTCTTCAGTTGTCCTCTCATTTCTACTGGTCGTGTGTGTGTGTGTGTGTGTGTGTGTGTGTGTGTGTGTGTGTTACTCCTATGCAAAAAAAAAAAAACCAAAAACAAAAGTATTAAAAACAAATGAAATAAAAACAGGTGTCATAACAATGCCCAAGAGTAATGACAATGCCCCAGAATTTTAGGAAATATCAATTTAAAAGTCTACCTGCAATTCAGTTTCCCTAACAAGGTTGCCTTGTCTGACCTTAGTGGAAAAGGATGTGTCTTGTTCTACAGTGACTTACTTTGTCCTGGTAGGAAGGTACCCAGAAAGGCCTGCCCCTTCTCAAAGGATAGGAAGAGGGGAGAAGGCTGTGTGTGTGTGGGGGGGGTAGGGATGGGGGGAGGGACTAGGAAGAGAGTTGTGGGGCAGGGCTGGGATCTGTATGTAAAGTGAATAAATAAATGTGGAAAATTGTACCAACAAAGTAGTATAAAAAACTGAAATTAAGAACTGAAAATGAAGAATTCAATAAAATTGTACAGAAATTGCCTGCAAATGTACGGAAATTTATAGACATCTAAAAACTTGAGGAATTTAGAACCCAAATAGATATGACCAGAGAAAGATATCTCTAAGACATTGTACTCAAGATTCCAAACTACAAATATAGCAGAGATGGAAGTCTAAGCACAGAACGGGAGGAAAGGGTTTGGAGAGATGACTCAGAGCAAGAGCTGCTCTCTCAGAGAACCCAGGTCTCATTCTTAGAAGCCACATGATGGCTCAGAATTCTCCTCAAGCATGTCGTACTCATATATACATGGAGGAAAAGCATTGATACCCATACAAATAAAAAGGGAAAAACTTAAAATAGAATGAGAAAGATCCACCCAACAGCTGAAGAACACACATTCTTCTATAAACCCTGCAGCTTTCTGAAGAATATGGAGATTTTTGAGTCACAGAGCTGTTCATAACAAGTACAAGAGCAACATGATTTCTTTTATACAATCAGGTCATAGGGAAATACAACTGCAGAAAAGAAACTGCAGAAACTACCTGGACTCCTGCGTGTTGAAGAATACACTCCTGATATATCAGAGAGCTGTTGGATAAATCAGAAAGAAAATGTAAAGTGCTTAGGTTAAAATTAAAAACAGACAAACAGAAAAAGACAAATAGAAAGACAAAAAACAAAAAACAAAAAACCCTAGCCAGAACATTTGGGAGTCATGAAAACATTCTAACAAGAAAATGTAAGCTGTTACTGTTACCATATTTAAGAAAAGGTAGAAAAATCTCAAAGAGCTTAATTTGAACTTCAAGTGCTTTGTAAAGCAAAGATAACGTGAATTCAAAAGCAGTAAGAATGAACAACAACAACACCAGCAAAGAAATAAAAAAGCAAAAAATTTAATGAGAAATAATGGTATTATACAAAGAATCAATTAAATAGAGCTGTGCGGCAGAAAAGATGAATGAGATAGTTATCCCTCGCTAAGCTCACCAAAAGAAAAAGATCCAAATTCTTATGTGAGCAGAATGAAAATGTGGATTTCTTAAGGACATTTTGAAAGCATGTATTACAAAATATGGAAAAATTTATACTAAATGGAAAATTTTCTATATGTGTATGCCCCTATGAAAAAATTCAAATAAAATATTTAAGCCACTACTGTAAGGCTCAGGAAATAATGTCAATGAGGGAGAAATGTGTCAGGTCTGGAAAATGGTGATGGGCTGCAAAATGTTACTCTCTAGACTCTATGCAAACCTATAATCATTAACTCACAACAAGTGTAGATACCTGTGATCCCCCCCCCCAAATAAAAACTGATCCTATGAGTAATCAGTCAAGGAAGGAGGAGGGACTGCTGGACTATTGGCCAGTGATAGATACCTGGTGAGAGGAATCACTGACTTTAATTATGTATCACTGGGACGTGTAATGTTATTAATAGATAGCTGCAAATCCCTGGCCATTGGTATGGCCGTGAGTAATCCTAGGTCACAAGAGGAGGGGTGGGGATGTGTGAGAGATTTGTGAGGTTGAAATGCATTGTGTACATATGCAAAAATGTATATGAACAATTGTAATTATTCAAAAATAATAAAGAAAGTTTGTCCTCTGCTACCCTGTGTCTCCTTCTACCCCAGGGTAGCCAGGCTCTTTGTATACCTAACTGGATGGGGATGGGGTTGGGAGTGGGGGGCAGGGAAGCTTAACCTGGTGCACATGAGTGTTGTGCAGGATCTCAGAGATGAGTGGACAGGCAATAAACACACCCAGGAACAGCTTTGGAGAACTGGTTCATTTATTGGGGCAGGGGTAATTGAGGTATTTTTGCCTGTGAGGAGGTAGCCAGTGTTTCTGAGGTAAGGTTTGTATGTCTATGTAACATTGGCCAGGGCAGAGGTGTTGGAGAATGTTCCATGTATGTCTCAGTCAGGGTTTCTATTCCTGCACAAACATCAGGACCAAAAAGCAAGTTGGGGAGGAAAGGGTTTATTCAGCTTACACTTCCACATTGCTGTTCATCACCAAAGGAAGTCAGGACAGGAACTCAGGCAGGTCAGGAAGCAGGAGCTGATGCAGAGGCCCTGGCTTGTTTGCCCTGGCTTGCTGAGCTTGTTTTCTTATAGAACCCAAGACTACCAGTCCCACAAGGGGCTGAGTTCTCTGCTCTTGATCACTAATTGAGAAAATGCCTTACAGCTGGGTCTCATGGAGTCATTTCCTCAACTGAGGCTCCTTTCTCTGTGATAACTCCAGCTTATGTCAAGTTGACACATAAAACCAGTCAGTGCAATGTACATACTTAGGTACTATACGGTCCAAGGGCAAAAAAAAAAAAAAAAAAAAAAATCAAACAAGGAGTAAAGCCTGATAACCATCTGGGTAATAAATTCTTACTAGGCTTGATGGTGGGAGAGCTGGCTTTATGACACCAGGTTAAGAAGAGGGAGGTAACTAACTCCTGCTTCATTCATGTTTGAGGTATCTGGGAATGAAGCTCCTTTGACTCTTCCTCCATAACCCTGGGCCATTATGGACCTTCAGGCCTCAGGGAGCAGGTTTTCAAGCCCAGCTCCCACTTTCAACCTCTTGGAGGCAACCAATAGCAATAGCAAATTGTCTATATTGTTTTGAGAGTCTCTAGGACATCCCTAATTTAACAGATAGAAAGCAGATTTCCTATGCCTGGTACTGGTGTTTTCAGTGGAAAATGGGTAACTTGTAGAGGATTTCTTTGTTGAAGGGTCAGGGTAGTCAATACAGAAAGAGAGGGAAGGGGAGTATAAATTAATACTAAGTGTTTCTGACTAAGGCTATGACCGTTCTACTATTATTTATCAAAATCACATATAATACATGTAGGTCTGTCAGTATACAGTTTAAAAATGTATCCTACTTGAGCTTCTAATATTTTGCAAAAAAAAAATAATTGAAATAATTGTCAAGATTTTCACTAAACAAAATTTTTATAAATTTATAATTTGTTTTCTTTTCTAAATTAAATTTTAGAAATTTTCTGTGCTGCTTAGTTTTTGTCAACTTGTCAAAAGCTAGAGTCAATTACAAAAGAAGGAACGTTAGAATTTCCTGTTATCATGCCAGTGAAGCACTTTCTTTTAATTTTTTAAAATTAATTAATTTGTTTATGGGCCAAATGCTTCTTTCTCTCCTTGCCCCCCCCACCCCCCCCATCCTTCAGGGTTACTTTGTCCTTCCCCTCCCCTTCTCCTCTGTGAGGGTGGAGTTCCCTCTGGGTATCCTCAATCCCCTTGACACACCAAGATTAGGTACATCCTCCCTCACAGAGGCCCTCTGTAAGGCAGCCCTCTTGGGGAATGATTTCCACAATCAGACTTTAGGGGTTTTAGGAACAGTCCCTGCTTCTGCTGTTGGGGTATTTACATGATCACTGAACTATATTCTGCTATGGGTGTACTGGGGGCCTCAGTTCAGCCTGTGTATACTCTTTGGTTGGTGCCTCAGTCTCTGAGAGCTCCCAGGGATCCAGATTAGTTGACTCTGTTGGTCTTCTTACAGAGTTCCTATCGCCTTCAGGGCCTTCAATCTTTACCTCAACTGTCCAATGTTTGGCTGTGGGTATCTGTATCTTCAGTCTGAGAGGCTGGGTAGAGCCTCTCAGCACTCTAGAGCATAAGAGAATATCATTAATTTTATCAGAGATTTGTGCTGGCCCATGGGATGAGTCTCAAATTGGGCAGGTTATTGGTTGGCCATTCCTCAGTCTCTGGCCATTCCTCAGTCTCTGGTCCATCTTTTCCCTGTAATTCTTTTTCAAACCATGAGTACTGGTTGAAATTTTTGTGCTTGTGTTTGTGTCTGTGATGGTTTGTATATGCCTGGCCCAGGAAATGGCAGTGTTGGGAGGTATGGGCTTGTTGGAGTAGGTGTGGCCTTATGGGTTTGGGCTATAATATCCTTGTCCTAGCTGCCTAGAAGTCAGTATTCTGCTAGCAGCCTTCAGATAAAGGTGTATAACCCTTAACTTCTCCTGCATCATGCCTGTCTTGTTCCTGCTATGTTCCTGTCTTGATGATACTGGACTGAACCTCTGAACCTGTAAGCCAAGCCCAGTAAAATTTTGTCCGTTATAAATCTTGCCTTGGTCATGGTGTCTGTTCACAGTAGTAAAATCCCAACTAAGACAGTGTTCTTATCCCTCCATTAGGAGTCCTGCAATAGCTCCAGGAAGGGACCACATCAGCTTCTATATTCCCATTCTTATGCATCTAGACTGTTACCCACATTGACTTCTGGGAGGCTACTCTATCCCTGGTCACTGAAACTTCCTAAAGATTCCCCCAACTCCCCAATCCCCAGAAGCTGTAGATTTCCATTAATTCTCCTGGCCCTCTCCCCCTGTCGTTTATCTCTCTCCATATCTCATCCTGACCACCAATAACCTTCCCCATTGCTTCTCCTACCCAGGTCACTCCCTTCCTCTGCCTCCTATGACAATTTTATTCATCTTCCTAAGTGAGATTCAAGCATTCTTCATTGGACCTTACTTCCTGTTTAATTTCTTTGGGTCTATGAGAGGTAGCATGGGTATCCTGTATCTTATGGCTAATATCTACACATTATTCAGTACATACCATGCATGTCCTTTTAGGTCTGGGTTAGCTCATTCAGGATGATATTTTCTTGTTCCATCTGTTTTCTGCAAAATTGATGATGTCCTTGTTTTTAATTGCTAAAAAGTATTCCATTGTGTAAATGAACCACATTTTCTGTATCCATTATTCAGCTGAGGGACATCTGGCTTGTTTCCAATTTCTGCCTATTATGAATAAAGCTGCTATGAATAAAACGGTAGTCTACAGATTTGGAAAACATCTTCACTAACCCTACATCTGACCGATGGCTAATATCCAAAATATATAAAGAATTCAAGAAATTAGATGCCAAGAAACCAAATAACCCCATTAAAAATATGGTAGAGAGATAAGCAAAGAATTCTCAACAGAGGAATCTCAGATGGCCAAGAAGCACTTAAAGAAATGTTCAACATTCTTACTCATCAGGGAAACGCAAATAAAAATAACCCTGATATTCCACTTTATACCAATCAGAATGGCTAAGATCAAAAACTCAGTGACAGCATATTCTGGTGAGGATATAGAACAATGAAACATTCCTCCATTTCTGGTGGAATAGCAAATTTGCATGAACATTCTGGAAATATCTGACAGTTTCTGAGAAAGTTGAAAATAGTTCTACCTGAAGATTCAGCCATACCACTCCTGGACATACATCCAAAAGATATTCTACCATTCCACAAAGACACATGAAGCACTTTCTTGATTAATAATTGATGTGGGAGAGTCTAGCCCACTATAGATGGTATATTGGTTGGTTTTGTGTGTCAACTTGACACCAGCTGAATTATCACAGAGAAAGGAGTCCCCTTGAGGAATTACCTCCATGAGATCCAGCTGTAAGACATTTTCTCAATTAGTGATGGGTGAGGGAGGGCCCAGCCCATTGTGGGTAGTGCTATCCCAGGGCTGGTAGTCCTGGGTTCTATAAGAAAGTGAGCTGATTAAGCCATGGGAAGCAATCCAGTAAGCAGAACCCCTCCATGGTCTGTGCATCAGCAACTACCTCCAAGTTCCTGCTCTGTGTGAGTTCTTGTCCTGACTTTCTTTAGTGATGAACAACAATATGGAAGTGTAAAGCTGAATAAACCTTTTTCTCCCCAACTTGCTTCTTGGTCGTGGTTGTTTGCACAAGAATGCAAACCCTAACTAAGACAAACTGGTACTGGGCATGGAGTATTCCTGTGACTGCGTGACAATGTTTTTGGGAGAACTTTGGAACTTTGAGGTAATAGAGCCATTGGATGTTACGAGCTCTGTCAAGATGATCTGTAGGAGCTTGGAAGATAATGTTGCGAACAGTGCAAATGATGGACACCCTCTTCAGAGGGAAGATTTAAGACTTATCAGTGCCATTGCTGCTTTGACTGTGAAGACCAGCTGTGATTAACAAGATACCAGAGCTACTAAGAAACCTTCGCATTACTTGGACTTAAGTCTGAATCAGCTAAGGAGTGTGGAAGTCGGGCCCCTGAGGAGTAGAAACAGTTCAGTGAGACTTGAGGTGTAGTAAGTGGGCACAGGTAGAGCTGCTGCAAGTGCAGATCTTGGTGTAGTAGCAAATTTTCATAAGAGAACGTTAAAGGCATGAAGAGGTCATGAAGAACTCCTGAGTCTTGACACTGTGAAAGGCTGTGGGAGGCCATTGATGAAGGTGCAGCCTCATTTACAGTTGACAGCCCAGGACTGAAGAAGTCACGCAACGAATTTGAGGCTTGGCACTGTGAAGAGAACCTGTGAGAGGCTATTAGTGAAGCCTAGTTGCAGCAAAAGACCCCAGTGTATTGGAGATGCCAGTACCATGGGTTGACCACCAAAACCAGCAGCAGCAGTGGAGTGGAACAACCTGAGCTTAGGATGCTACAGAGGGCAGAGCTAGAGTAGTGCCAGCCCTTTGCAGGAGCTCAAAAGATCATGTGTGGATCCCAAGCATTGAAACAAGAAGCTGTACCATTGAAGTTGCCTAGGAAACCCCAAGATGTTTAAGATGCCAGAGCTGTGGGCTATCTGCTGAGGAAAGCTGCTAACAGGGAGTGGAACCAGCCCAGGAGAAAGAAGTTTGTTGCAGTCGACAAAGATGAAAAAGAAATTGGGATCTGAAGACCACTTTGACATCAGACATGGAGATGCAGAGTTTGGAGTTTTCCCAGATTGTTTCCTGTCTTTCTTTGGGGACTACAGTTAAGTGACTGAATGGATCTCAGAAGAGACTTTGAACTTTGGACTTTTAATATCGTTGAGACTGCTGTAGACAGTGGATACTCTAGAAGTTGGACTAAATATATTTTGCATTATGCTATGTTTAGATATGGCCCCTACAGTCTCATATGTTTGAACAAACCTATGGGGGCCAGGGAGTGGAAAGTGATGGTTTGTATATGCTTAGCCCAGGGAGTGGCACTATTTGGAGGTGTGGCTTTGTTGGAATAGTTGTGGCCTTGTTGGAGTGGATGTGTTCCTGTGGGCTTGGGCTTTAAGACCCTTGTCCTAGCTTTCTAGAAGCCAGTCTTCTACTAACTGCCTATAGATGAAGATGTAGAATGCTCAACTCTGCCTGCACCATGCCTGCCTAGATGCTGCCATGCTCCCACCTTCATGATAATGGACTGAACCTCAGAACCTGTAAGCTAGCCCTGATTAAATGTTGTCTTTTATGAGACTTGGTTAAGTTGTCTGTTCATAGTAGTAAAGCCCTAAGGAAGACAGATGGTGCCTCCAATGGGCATGCGGTCCATGTTGTATTAGAAAGTCATTGAGCAAAGCAGTAAGAGCAAGTCTTAAGTAGCAAACCTCCATGGCCCATGCTTCAGTTTCTGCTTCTGAGTTTCTGCCTTGTATTTCTACCTTAGCTTCTCTCACTGTTGAACTGTCATTGGTAAAATGAAATAAGCTCTTAACTCCTGTCGTTTTTGGTTATAATGTCTATCAGAACAACAGGAAGAAAATTCGAATAGGAGGCAAACATTTTCTCTGTTATTATGACTCATTTAATTATAATTTTAGAATTACTGAATTCATAGTTATCTGATTATATTAGGCAAGTTTAAAATAAAATTATGTTTGCCTTCATAACTGCCCCAGTAAATGATAATTTTGGTTAAAATTGAATAAATTAATTTACCATTAACTCTATCAGTGTTGATAGAAATAGAACCATTTAGACATTTCAGAATAGAAATATCGTATTTAATGATAAATTTCATAGTTCATTCATAATTAATTTTTTTTACTAGAAATCAATGTTTTTAGAGTATTTTAAAATGAATATATTTCTTCTCATTTTTATATTCAATTAAGCATTATTTGGGTTGTTTTGTTAAAATTATCAGATATAATCTTGGTATATCCCTATTGCTATCTAAACAGTAACCTGTCCTCTTATTTTCTGAGGTATCTTTCATAAGAAACTGGTCTAAGAAATTTCATAATTCTGAAAAATGAGCTTCCCGTACTGTACTGTAGTAGCAGAAACGCAAAGACAATTTTAACTACAGTTTCCGTCTGAAGAGGAGAAAATGACACTGATTTGGTATAATGGGAAGTGTTTCCACTATAGTACAGGGCATGCAGGGGTACATCCAGTTGCTTTTCTTCAGGAGAATAAGCAGCACAGCTGCAGGAAGTGAATAAGATCTTTCTGCAAAACACTGGACTCAAGTGAGTATGCCTTTGAAACATGACGGACAGGAAATAACAAGGAAGAACCATTTCCATATGATGTCATAAATAAAAAAATGCCAGGAAAGTGGTCAAAGACATGATTAGGGACAAGGACAGCACTTCAGAAATAAATTATTTTGACAAAATAATATAAATGTTATCTGTGATTTCCACCTTTTGGCAAAATGACAAACATGAACAGCTGTCGTCATATGGACAAATCTTGGTACCTTTCTGTTTTATAGTTGTTTCCTTAACTACTGGTTTATTTCATATTTTTTTTTAGTTTGCAAATGTTTTTAATTTTATTTTTCTTGGATTTTTATGTACTTACATTTGAAATGTTATCCTCTTTGCCCCCTCCTCCTGTTGCTATGAAGATGTTCCCACTCCAACCTACCCACTCCAACCTCAACACCCTTGTGTTACCCTACATTGAGGAAATGAGCCTTCACAGGTACAAGGGCATGCCCTTCTATTGATGCTAGACAATGGCATCCTTTGCTACATATGTGGCTGGAGTCATGGGTCCCTCCATGTGTACTTATTGGTTGGTAGTTTGGTCCCAGGAACCTCTGGTGGGTCTGGATGATTTATATTAATAACTTATTTGTGTGTGTGTGTGTGTGTGTGTGTGTGTGATTTCTGCAGTGTTAGTATAGATGTTGGAGGACACTGTGGCTGTCCATTCTCTATAGGGGACGCAAGGATGGAACTCAGGTGTCCAAGCTTGACCGTCAGTGCCTACTAGGTGAACTATTTCAGCTATTCATTTCATGTTATTTTAATAAACACCTATAATTATATGCATATCTGCCCTTAGTTTAAAAATATGTTATTAATTTATGCAAATATGTGTTATTAATAAATCAACAATTCTTAATGCCAAAGATTTTAAAAGGGAGGATTAGCTAATATTTCACTAGTAAATATGACAAGTATAATTTCTTCCACATTTATGAGTAAATAAGATAAATTATGCAATTCCCATTGCACAATAACGTGAAAGGCTTGTCAGTTCTTTGCCTACATTAAGAATTTTTACCCATAGGGATACTGAAGCCTGAGCCAGAGTGTAGATAAATACACACAAAATAATCAGGCCACTTGCAGAATACTAAATGTCTTACCTTTCTTCTGACTTTTTTATTTGCTGCAATAATAGTAATTGGAAGGCTGGGTCCTGGAAAACAGTTTAGGGAATAAAGTGCTTAGTGTACAATTATGAGGACCTGAGAATAGATACCCAGCATGGAAACAAAACCTAAGAGGGGATGTGTAACCCCACTATAAGGAATGCTCATATGGAGGAGAAAAGATACCCAGGGGTCAACTGGCTGGCCTGTCAATCCATCTGAAATGGTGAGATCCAGGTTTAATGATATACCCTGTCTCTAAAAATAAGATGGAGATTTATAGGACAAGATAGCCAACATCAATCTCTGAGCTTAATATGTTTGTGTACAGGACTGACTGATCAGTTGCATGAGTGCATGCATATAAGCTGACATAGGTGAACATACATGCACAAACTAGCTGTAGGGAAGCATGAATAATTGCATGCCTGTGGAGGCCAGACAGGGATATGGAACCCCCAGAACTAGTGTTAAAGCTAATTGTGAGCCACATGACATGAGGACTGGGAGCCCTCTGGAACAGGAAGTGCTCTAAATTGCTAAGCCATTTCTTTATCCTCAGAAAATATTTTAAGAAGCTGTCATCCTGTTTTAGAATGTCGGGATTAAGGAATAATTACAGAACAAAATATTATCAAAGAAGACAAATAGTTTTACTTCTGAAAAGAACAAGGTGTTTTAGCTTTTAAATGTGAGGACATAAGAATACTGCAAAGCGCTGGGTATGCAAACTCTAGAATTGGAAGGTTTTATATGAATTTAAGCTTAGATTTATCTGTAATATAATATGAAAGGAAAGACATTTGAAAAGTATTAGAATTAATACAAAAGCCATAAAGATGTTTCCAGAACAAATTTTGTGGCTTTTTTTTAACCAATTATATATACTCGAGGCATATATATACGGGTTTTTTTTTGTGGAACACATAGGAAAATTTGTTGAAGGTTTTCTATATCATGAGAATTAATAGTCAATCAATTATCTGTAGGCTTTTATCTTTGTGAGACTTTGAGGGGAGAGGTATTTGTTATCTCATTCTGCCATTGAATATGCCAGGTTTTAAGCTAAATTAAGATTTAATGAAATACATAAAATCCTCTGGTTTCACAACTCTAGTAGTAGGCATACAAAAGATTTGAGATGATCTTGTGACTTCTGAACCTGAGGCAATTTATGTGAAAAATATTGCTCACTGATTTAAGTATGTCAATCCATCCCAGCATCTCTGGATGAAGACAGCATGACAGCGTGAATGGTACTTTTGAGCTATTCTTTAATTGTTTTAGTTTTGAGTGTTTTAATTGAGTTTTTTGCACAAATATACAAAGATACTCTCTTATTTTACATATATTTTCACTTTACTAATTTCTTTTTATTTTAAATTGTTATTACTTATTCAATTGTGCTTACTATATTTTCTTTTTTTTTAATCTTTAATCCTTTTTTAGGGTCTAGTCTTCATCCCTCTCATGGTCTGCCCCCAACTCCAACTGCTCCCCACCCCATACCTCTTTCCCCTACCCAGTCTCCAAGAGGATGTCCCCACCCATCCACCCCCACACCACCAGACCTCCCCATTCCCTGGGGCCTCAAGTCTCCAAATGGTTAGGTAATTCTCTCACTGAGGCCAAACCAGACAGTCTTCTGCTGTATATTTTCTAACATTTAAAAGTTTTATTGTTTTATTATGCCCAAAATTTATATAAGAGGAATTCAACATTTCAGAACACTTATAACTGTTCAAAAATTTCATTATAGTAATTAAGGTAGTCATAGCTCTATTTAATAAAGAAAACATGTCTCACTATTTATATAAATTATTTTCATGTGCCCAATTCTTCAATTAAAAAATTGAATTTTTGATATCATTTAAAATGTTAGGTTTGTCATATGATAGACATCAAATCGCTTACTATGAATAAGAAATTAAACATCGGAAATATTATTTTCAATAAATATAAAGTTAAGAACCTCAGTGCCACATTTTTTAGAACAAAATAGCTATTTGAGAAGATAAATGTGTATAATCTGACTTGAACGTCATACAATACACACATATGTTAAAACATCATACTTCTTATCTATATGAAAATTTATCAATGTAGATAAATGTAATGAGTGGAAAATGGCTTCCTCTTAGAGAAAACCAATGCTCTAAAGTAGGACTCAGCAGGTCACTTACATCTTTAGCTTTCAAAAATCAATGTGGAGTTGTTGTTTTTGTCCATGGTCTCAACTTCTCCAACTTATCAAGAGTTCTTGAAAGAGAAGCTTTTTATGTATATGTTTTACCTGAAGAACTTGTAAAATTTAAAGCATCTGTATATTATTCTGTCTGTTTTATCTGTAATTTTGATTATTCCTCCTTCTGGTGAATTTCAATTAGTACTTTAGTTTTCAGTGTGTAGTAAGGAAAGCATGAGTTTATGTTGTGAGGAAGCCAGTGTTCACACTTCATCTATTCTTGAGGACACTTGCTAAGTCCCCAATGAAGAATGGTTTATCAAATTGGACAGCCAATGGTGTACAAAAGACAGAGTGACAGAGTCAGTCTGCATTTGAGGCTCTTAAGTGACGTTTTCTCCTCAAAGAGTTTCCTACAGTTTTCTGCTAGATAACTCATCCTTTGGTTAGTTTGCACACACTCTCAAGTGTTTTGAGTGTGTGTGTGTGTGTGTGTGTGTGTGTGGCTGTGTGGCTGTGTGGCTGTGTGACTGTGTGTATGTGTCCTTATACCTATTTAATCACACACACACACACACACACACACACACACACACACACACACACACACACCACCATTGCATTACAATTCTCCCTTCCAAAACTGTGGCACTTTAGAGGTAGGCAGTGTAGATCAATCATACCCAAATCTCTGAAACTTAGAATAATAGATGCATTGAATTATTACTAGGCCTATTGATTTAATGAATTCCATATAATACTTACCAACATGATATGATCACTTTCACATAGTGTTTGAATTTATTAATGGACTGGTTGATAGTCTGTGCTTTTGGCCTATTGCTTAACATTATTGTTGCCTAAGAATTTCACAATTATATATTGGATGCTGAGATCATTCTAAAATGACAAACGTACTAACTAGAAATAGCTTACAGGGAAATTTCCACATATTGTTGAACTAGAATGTCAAAGGAAACTTACATTTGACTTAATATTTAAGGTCAATTTTTATTTAGTTTTGTATCAGCAGTCACTATAGGATTGTATTTTTCCATCCTCTTCTAAGATGCCTGCAACAATTTTTAAGCACCCATGTCTATTAGAGTAGGATATAAGTGGCTACACATATGATTAATTGCTCTAAGCTTGAACATGGAACATGTATATCAATGCAGAATGAACGGAAACAATAAGCAAAGCCTACTCAAATGAAATACATCACAGAAAACAATCCTTTGACAGCTGAAGGGGCTATGGAAATCTGAACTCTGGTGCTACAATCAATCACTCCATCTTCTCTGACCTGAATATTGCCATTAAAATAAAATATGTTTATGAAAATCATCTTGAATGTTACTTGGCTGGACACTCATTGAAGAGCTTCTGCAGAAGAATGGACTATAAAGAGTCATGCACATGGAGAAATAAAAATGGCAGTAAGTAAGTGTGATAAGTGAGAAGAACATCAGTGTAGTCAAAGTAATATTGTTATAAAGCTTTACTGAGGTCTCAACACTCATCTTTCATGGAAATTTGCACAGGGTTTGCTTTAGTAATGAAATAATAAAATATTATTCATTACTGTTGGGTGTTCATTGCATTAAAGCATAGTCAGTTCAGTAGCTATTATTATTCCAATCCTACTACCATGTTGTATGTATAGGGGCATACTCCTTGTACAGACAAGGAGATCCAGAGTTTGAGTTTAAAAGTAAAACTCAATGAATCTAAACTGTAAGGTTTTTCCATTATAGCCCGCGGATGGCTGATATCACCTAAATTCAATTTTCCTCACCAATGCAGTTTCCTGTGGGAAATAATCATGACAACTTCAAATAATGTGTAATGTGGCCAGGGAGAGAAAAGCGAGACCAGTTAGGATGAGAGAGTCCAGTTCTCAGAGAATGGCTTCTTAGATGATATTTCTCATTGAGATCTGAAAAAGCAGAGAATTGCATCAGCTCAGAGTATCAATTAGCTATAAAACCCATAGAGTACACTAATGGTGTCTGAATTGTGGTGGGTGTTTGCTTCCATACAGGAAGACTATGAATAATGTATCCAGAGTTATTTTTTGCTGCATCATAATTACATTAATCAAGAACGTGGGTTTCTTTTCTTTCATTTTAACATTCTCTGCATAAGTTACAACTTTTGGATTATCTCTGCCTAATAGGATTCCAATCACAGTGTTTCAGAGAGGAAGCAGGATCAGGAGGCAAAATATACAGACTTCAGGTTTGCTTTCATATGAGCTTTTTCTCTATTGTCTCTATTTCTTGTAGACTGTGTTTACTGCATGGGGATCATGCCAATATAGTTATGTAGCTTTGCAAGTTTCTTACTAGAGTAAAAACTGAGATTAGTTGCGAAGAAAAGAAGGGAAACTAAGTATTCAACTATCTGGGCTCCAATCACTAATTTAACCAAACTGAACTTAGCCCTGGCTATCTTTCCTAGGGAGTTTTTGAATTCCCACTCTAAGTGTTACCAAGTGAACACAGACAGAAAGCAATTTATGCAGCCCAAATCAAGTGAAAGATTTAGTTAAATGTGTTCTGTGTCACCACACTGCCTATCTGCTTACATTTTCTCCCAGCCCATCAGAAGGAATTAACATAATCAGCAGTGCAAGATCAAACTATTTTATGTATGCAGTTTAATATTCTAAGCAACTTTGCATCAATTGAAGGGCCATTTTCATGATAAATGATCAAAATCATGTTTATATTTTCATGCTCTACTTTCTACTTCCATAACTCACAGTCAGAAACAGATAATGTGTTAGTAATATGTGCTGGCCAATTTCAGATGCAATGTCCCTCGGGAAACATTTCACGTGATTCAATTCACAAAACTTTGAAAAATTATGACAGGTCAAGTGCTAAGGTCCCTTATATATTTTTCATTGATTAACAATAAATGAATTGCTTAGCAAAAAGTTATACTTCTGAGAAGCAGTGCATTGCTATAGAAAGAACACAGATTTTTAATTCAAATGAAGAAACCCCAGGTAAATTTTCTCTCAGATCAGTATTTGCTTGCTGTGTAATTTACATGAACTTTTTAAAAATCTCTTACATTATTTTTTTAATTTCTAAGCTTGAAGTTATGATCTAATTGTATGGACATAAACTTTGAAACTAAGAGAAGATACATCTTTAATTGCAAAACTATGAAAATGAGAGCTATTTCTTTAACAATAATGAAAACCTATTAATGTAGGCCTTCAAAAGATATGAAGTTGAGTTTATTGGGATATTTAATGATTAGATATTTATTTTCTGTGTACATTTAAAATTTGCAGGTTCTTGTCAGACTCATGAGGGACTTTTCAATATAACAATTAAGAATAACTGTACACTATGAAAATTATTGCTGAATTAGTTATATTAAAAATATTCCATGTAGTATATTCTGACCATGGATCTCCTCATTAATTCCTCCCAGAACATCCAGGCTTTCCCACTCATCCAGCTACAGACCTTTTGAAAATAAATAATATATAAAAAGCATGAGAAGTATATATGCATGCAAGATCTCATACAAACACCAAACCCATAAAAACACAAAACAAGTAAGGTTTTAAACGATGACATAAAAATGTTCTGAGAAGTGCACAGGACCTCCCCTGAATGAAGTTTGTATACCCTGTGAGGCCCCACTGGAGAAATACAAATTATTGACCATTGGAGATAGCTTCTGGGTTAGGGATGTCTGTTTTCCTTTCTAACATTGGGAATCCATCTGGCTTAGAGCTGCACAGGCTCTACAAATGCTGCCACAGTCTCTGGGTTTATATAGGCATCCAAAGTGTTTTGTCTGGAAGGCATTGTTTCCTTGGTGTTTTTGATCCCCACTGACTCTTAAAATCTTTCTGCCTCATCTTCTACAGAGTTCCACGAGCCTTACGGGGAAAGGTTTGATGAAGACATATTTAAGACTTGGTGTTTCAAGGTCTCTCACCCTCTGCACATTGATCTGTTGTGGGTTTCTGTGTTAGTTCCTATCTCCTTCAAGAGGAAGCTTCTCTGATGATGGCTAAGTTAGACACTGGTGTGTAAGTATAGCAGAATTATTAGAGTCATTTTATTGTTATATTTTTATAGCAGATTAATAGTATTTAGTTTACTCATGGTCCATGGCCTATCTAGTCCCAGATTTTTAATCACCCAAGCAGTGTCAGACATGAAATTCATCTCTACTGCAATGGGCTTTAAATCCAATCAGATATTGGTTGATTGCTCCCACAACTTTTGTGCAACTATTCCAACAACATATTATACAGAATGTTCACCATTGTAGATTGAAGACTTCTTAACTCGATTGGTGTTTAGCTTTCTCCACTGGTAGCTTGCAGAGTACCTTCCAGTATTACAAATACTAGTCAGTAGGGTCAAGGCTTTAGTTTGACATCAGCTTGACTTCTTTGAGAGTTCTATAAGACATGTCAATGTTGTCTTTATCAATAAAGCTTTATTTATAAAGCTGATGAGCTTGCAGAAAGCAAAGGATATTCTTGACAGTAGCCTGAATTGTTTGAGGATTTCTACGGGGCCTTTGGATTTCTATCTTTGGCCTTCAGCTCAATTAGATGTAACCCATTTCTGGCACCAGAGGTTTTACTTGGGGTCAGGACGGGTCAAGTTGAGGCTTTGTCTTCTTTGTTATTTTGTAGTTCCATTTATGTGAGTATTTTAAGAAGTTTCTACTACAGTAGGTTTCCATATAACCTCTCAAATGGTCTTTAGTGTTACCTGTCTCTTCCTTATGTCCTGTCCATGTTATCCTCTTTTTTTAATCCTCCCACTCCAGTCACCCCATAATGGTATATTCTGTTCCCCTACATTAGAAGTTCTGTAATTCCCTGCTGGGCTCTCACTATACTTAATTATATCAGTATATGGATAATAGCGTGTTTATCAAATGCTTAGAAGCTAATAATCACATATAAGTGAACATATGCCATACTCATCTTCTTAGGTCTAAGTTACTTTATTCAGGATGATATTTTCTGATGCCATCCATTTATCTGAGAATCTCATGATATTGTTTGTTCATTTGTTTATTTTTAGCAGCTGAGTGATATTCCCATGTTTAAATATACCACATTTTTATTACTCATTCATTCGTTCATAGACATTTAGGCTGTTTTGAGTAAAGCAGCAGCAACAAACATGGGTGAGCAAGTGTCTCTCTGGTAGGATACAGAGTCCTTGGTATATGCAGAAGAGTGGTATGGTATATATTAAGGCAGATTTAATGAGCTTCCCAGGGAGCCACCACACTGATTTCCATAGTAACCGCACAAGTTCATATTCATACCAGGAATAGAGAAATGTTTCCATCACCTCACATCCTCACATCATGGACTGTCATGTTTTCTTTCTTTGAAAATATAGTTTCTACAACATATTCTGATTACAATTTGCCCTCTCCAAATTCCTTTGAGGTCCTCCCCGCCTTGGCTGGCCATTCTGACTGGTATAAGATGAAGTCTCAAAGTAGTTTCGATTTGCATTCAATGATGATTAAGAATGTTGAACATTTTTTTTTTGTTTCCTGTTAAGGATGTTGAACACCTAAATATTGTTTTCCTCCAATTGTGACTTATCTTTTGAGAACTTTCTATTAAGTCTATACCCATTTTTAATTTGGCGGTTTTCTTGGTGCTTATTGTTTTAGTTCTTGATATATTAGACATTAGCCCCCCATCAAATGTGTGATTGGTAAAGGTCTTCTCACATTCTGTAGCCCACAGATTTGTCCAAATGGTGGTGTCCTATGCTAAACAGAACCTTCTAGTTCCATTAAGTTCTATTTATTAATTGTTGTTCTGAATGCCTGTGCTTTGTCTTGTTCAAAAATTATCTTTTGTGGTAGTGAGTTCAAGACTAATCCCCAATTTCCATTCTATCAGATTTGAATCTGGCCTTATATTGATGTCCTCTGGTCACCTGGAGTTGCTTTTTGTGCAGGGTAATATGTAGATCTATTTGAAATCTTCTACATGCAAATTTTGCAGGTATTTATACTCTCTCTCTCTCTCTCTCTCTCTCTCTCTGTTTGTGTGTAGTATCTATGATAGTATATGATATACACAAGTGTTTTACTTTTTATGTGAGCTAGTAGAGGCCAGATGTCAGTTTTGAGTGTATTTCTCAATGACTTTTTGACATGGGTCTCTGACTGTTTCAAATGGATGAGCTGCCAGTGATCACAAGAATTTTCTCTCCGTCTATCCTACCCAATGCTGGAGTTACAGAAACATAACATAATGTGTGGCTTTATGTAGGTCCTAGGGAATCATGCTTGGACAGACAGCAAGCATTTTCCAGTGTCTTGGTTAGTTTTATGTCAACTTGACACAAGCTAAAATCATTAGAGAGGAGGAGATATCAAAGGCAATTTTTCCACACAAATCTAGTTGTTAGTAAGCCTATAAGGCATTTTCTTAAATGGTTATTGTTGGGGGAGTGTCTAGTCCATGTGTGTGGTACCATCCCTGAGCTGGTAGTCTTAGGTTGTATAAGAAACTAGGCTGAACAAGTCATGAGGAGCATGTAAGTAAGCAGTACCCCTCCATTGCTTCCCCATTAGCTCCTGCCATCAGGTGTGTGTCTTGTTTGAGTTTCTACCTGGACTTCCATAATGAACAGTTCTTTGAAAATGTAAAGCAAATAAGGCCTCCCCCAAGTCAATTAGGTATGGTCTTTCATTGTAGCTAGAGAAACCCTAATTAGGACATTCACTGAGCCATCTCCCCAATAAAGTTCTTTATGCATCCTAAATATTATCCTCCATTCCAGAGTATAGCTAGTAAATAGTTTATCACATTCACTATGCATAAATGGGCCAGTGGACTGAACATTTTCAAAAGAAGAAATGCTAATAACCAATAATCATTTAAAATACATTCAACACTCTTGAACATAGCAAAACAAATATTCGAACCTGTGATTTTTTTTCTCACCCCAATCAGCATGGCTCAACTCAAGAAAAGAAACAACAACTCTACAAAGATATGGGAGAAACAAATATTCCACTGATGAAAATGGAAACTGATGAAGCCACTATAGATACCTGAATAGAGAATCCTCACAAAACTAAAATTAGAAATACTGTAAGGCTAAGATATATCATTCCTGGGCATATATACAAAAGACTGAAGTCCTACCACAAAGATGCCATCAATTGTATTGCTGTCCTATTCACAAGAATAAAGAAATAGAATTAATATAAGTGTCTGTCAACAGATGAATGGATAAGGAATGAATGCTGCACATATCCAATGAAATTTTGTTGAGCTAAGAGTCAAAAACAAATCATGATAGTTATATGTAAATTGATGTACCAGAAAAATATCTTAATTGTGGTGTCTCAGACTCATTCATAAAAACAAAATGGTTTATTTTCTCATATATATATATATATCGTGTGTGTGTGTGTGTGTGTGTGTGTGTGTGTGTGTATGCATGTATGTATTATATCATGAAACAAGAATGGGACTAGTCCATGGGAGAAGACAAAGATATTTTAAGAGAGGGTTGAAGGAAGATGAAGAAAAAGGAAAGAGAGGAGAAGAAGAGGAAGAAGAAAGTAGGAAGAAAGCCACACAAGTCTTAAAAGAAACTAGAACATTTATGAATGCAAAACTATCTAATAAAATATTTATAAACCAAATCCAAGAACACATCAAAAACATCACCCACCATGATAAAGTATGTTACATTGCAGGGATTCAGGGAGGGCTTAGCTTACCTATATCCATTAAGCTAATCCACCATGTAAACAAACTGAGAGAAAATGCCTGATGATCATCTCATTAGATGCTAAAAAAATCCTTTGACAAAATCCAATATTTTTTCATGATAAAAGTCTTGGAGAGATCAGGAATACAAGGCACATACCTAAATATAATAAAGGCAATATACACAGCAAGCCAATGGTCAATATTAAATTAAATGGAGAGAAACATAAAAGAACCCCACTAAAATCAGGGAACAGTCAAGACTGCCCACTATTTCCCTATCTATTTTATAGCGTATTGAAGTTTTAGCTAAAGCAGTAAGACAACTAAAAGAGATCAAATAAATACAAACTGGAAAAAATAAGTCAAAATATAACTATGTGTAGATGATATGATAGCATACAAAGTGATCTCAAAATTCTACCACAGAACGTCTATATCTAATAAACACCTTCAGCTAAGTGGTTGGATGCAAATTTAACTAAAAAAATCAGCAGACCCCCTTTACACAAATGATAAACCGTCTGAAGAAGAAATTAGAGAAACAACACCCTTCACATAGCCACAAATAATATAAAATATCTTGGTGTACCTCTAACCAAGCAAGTGAAAGACCTTTATAAGAAGAGTGTCAAGTCTTTGAAGAAAGAAATTGAAGAAGATATAAGAAGATAGAAAAATTTCCCATGCTTTTGGATTAGTAGAATTAACATAGATAAATTGGCCACCTTACTAAGAAAAATCAACAGATTCAATGCAATTTCCATCAAAATTCCAGCACAACTTTTTATAGACCTTGGAAGAACAATGCTCAACTTCCTGTGGAAAAACAAAAACACCCAGGGTATCTAAAACAATCCTGTGCAACAGAGGAACCTCTAGAAATATCAGCATCCCTGCCTTCAAGATGTACAATAGAGCAACAGGAATAACACTGCATGGTATTAGTATAGAGGCAGACACGCTGATCAATGGTATCACATGGGAGACCCAGAAGGAAACTCACACACACGTGGATACTTGATTTTAGACAAAGAAGCCAAAATCATACAATGGAAAAAATAGAAAGCATCTTCAAGAAATGTTGCAGGTCTAACTTCATGTCTATGTCTAGAAAAATGCAAATAGATCCAAATCTGTCACCCTGCACAGGACTCACATCCATGTGGATCAAAGACTTCAACATACAAAGAGATATACTAAATCTCATCAAAGAAAAAGTGGGGAATAGCCTTGAATGCACTAACACTGGATACAACTTCCTGAACACAACACTAAAGGCTTAAGCATTAAAATCAATAATTACTAAATAGGACCTTATGAAACTGAAAAGTTTCTTTAAGGTAAAGCACACTATCAAAATGACAAAATTGGAGCCTACAGAAGCAGAAAAGTCCTTCACCAACTCTATATCTTACAGATGGTTGTGAATATATATATATATATATATATATATATATATATATATATATACACAAAAACTCAAAAAATTAGACATTAACAAACCACTAAACAACCCAATTAAAAATGGTGTACAGAGCTAAACAGGGAATTCTCATCGAAGTAATATTTAATGGACAAGAGACAGTTAAAGAAATGTTCATAGTCCTTAGTCATCAGGGAAATGCAAATCAAATGACTGTGAGATTCCATCTACCACCCATCAGAATGGCTAAAATCAAAATCTAAAGTGACAGAGCATGCTGGTGAGGATGTGGGGTAAGGGGAAAATCCCCCATTGCTGACGGGATTGCAAACTTAACAACCACTTTGAAAATCAACTCAGTGTGTTCTCAGAAAATTGGAAATAGTTTTACCTCAAGACTCAGCTATACTCCTGGATATATACCCAGAAGATGTTCCACCATCCCACAAGGACACTTGCTCGACAATATTCAGAGCAGCTTTATTCATAATAGCCAGAAACTGCAAACAAACTAGATGTCTTTCAAATGAAAAATAGATAAAGAAAATATGGTACATTTACAAAATGGAATACTACTTAGCTATCAAAAACAGAGACATCATGAAATTATAGGAAAATGGATAAATCTAAAAATGATCATCCTGAGCGAGGTAACCCAGATCTAGAAAGGCAAACATAGTAAGTACTCTCTAGTAAGTGAATGTTAGCCACAAAGTGGAGGAGAACTATGCTACAGTTCACAAACCCAAAGAAGCTAAGTAGCAAGGAGGACCCAAGGAACGACACTTGAATTTCAATGAGAAGAGGAAATAAAATAGACATTTGGGTGGATGGAGGAAGTGAACCAGATGGGACAATGGGTCAGGAGTGTGGGAAGGATGGCAGGAAAGTGTAGTAGCCAGAACATCTAACTACTTACAGGAATGCGATGGTAAATAAAGGATTTCCCCTAAACATTCTCTTAAAGAACACAAGGTGCCGTATTGTGTGTACACTCCAAAGTAAACACCTCTCCCTCGATATGACTGAAGAGTTGTGCAACATCTGTCTGCACTGATGATTGTTAAAAAGGAGAAACACACTGCATTGTCAATGATGGCTGCACATGCAGCTGATTCAGGTGAGTGCTTGGTTGCTAACAGAGTTTTAGGTGCATTGTTTCGCGATGTGTGTGCACAGTATGTGTAGATACACGTTATCTGATGTCATACATATTTTTAGAGAGGAACATTTCCCAAGGCAATTGGAGTTACATGTTGCTAAACTATTTTCTCCTCACCAGCATGGATCCAAAGATTAATTTTGATTTCTTCCCTATGATACATTCAAATAAAATTATTTCACTTCAAAGAGACAAAAGGTAAGTTAGGAATGTGACATAGGAAGATAATGTTTAGAACATGATTGAAAGCAGTAGTAAGCAATTAAGAATGCTCTCCTTATTGATCTCCAGTGATCAGCTGGCATACAGTTTCTACTGTAAAAATTTGGAACTGATTACAGGAAACACTTTTGGCTTGATTTCAAATTGACAAGTGAGAAGATAAACATACATGTTAGATTTTACCTCCTCCTTTCTTCATGGCCTCAACATGTGCACATTTTATGGTCATCCTGAATTTGAACTGAGGCCCTGGGTAGGGGTCTTTTGCTTCAGTGAATTTAAAGTTTACTTTCTTTCTATGAGACTATGGGCTCCTTTATGTAGAGTTCAAGTAGTCCTCAAAATGCCAACATTTTCCTTTACATAGTATATATTTTTCAAAAGTGAAGAGAAACACAAAATAATAAAGATATATAACTCAAAAAGCCAAGAGATACACAATGAACTATATAGTGTCTTTTCTGCCTGAAACTTGAGTAATCTTGTTAGATTCTTTTATACTGAGCACAATGGGCTATGGGTCTGAAACAAATCTGTTTGAATTTTGTGGATGACTATGTATTTAGCTAGGCTTCGGAAAGTCTGCGTGGTATATTTATAAACCACCCTTCTTGTCTTTCAATGGAGTAGCTTACCAGCAATTTCTCCTTTCTATGTTGACACCATGTCACTGGGATCCAGAAATAGGCCACCTGCTTTTATCACTTAAGGGACTCAAAAGGCAGAGTAGCAAGGTCAGAGTCTAGGGCATTCTGTGCGATGAAGTCACTACATGGAGACTTTGGAACTCACTTCTACCCTGGGAAGTCTGAACACAATAAGACAAAGTCTGTGAACTGAATTTCTTTTCAGCCTAGCCTGTCAAATCTTGGTAAATGAGGAAACTGAGGATAGGAAAAAAGAATAGCAACAATCAACCAGAAATACAACAACCACAGCCTCAGCAACCTAAAATTACTGTGTACCCTAATGCAGCAATTCCTGCTTCCACACAAGTTAAAGAGGTAACTGAGTGTAGTATCCTATATTTATATAAGCTTCAGTGGATTCTTTTGCCTCCAACTGCTGATTTGACTACTTGAAATTCACCATGGAGAGCCTGTTGCCCTCAACCTAAAGAAAAGGACAGAACAAAACCAATAACTCCCCCACCTCAGAGTGGTTGGGGCAACAGATATCACCCATGCCAAGCCTCACTAAAATAACTCCAGTGAAAATCTGTACAGTGGCCTTTGGTTCCTGGCATATGCTTTGTTGTTGTTGTTGTTGTTTGTTTGTTTGTTTGTTTTTTTGTTTTGTTTTTTAAGAATGGATATTTTTGCTTTCTGCCCCATCCTTTATGCTGGGACAGACTGCTGGCTAGTCTGCTTCCTGGGAGAGGTGATATCCTGAGGCATACCAGAAGATCTGCAGCACTCAGCATTTGGTAAGAACCCTCATCAAGTCCCACAGCTGCCACTGGGAGCACAGTGAACTCAGGGACCCATCAAACCCCCCTAAACCCCCGACCTCAGAATACCACTCTCCTTCTGCCTGGTCCTTTCTGTTGGGACAGACTGCTAGTTAGTCTGCTCCCTGGAAGACAGCATATTCTAAGGCAAACCAGAAGAACCGCTGCACTCAGAGCATTTGATACCACATTCTGAGGCATCCCAAAAGATCCACTGCACCCAGGGCACCACACCTTAAAGGTATCCAAGGAGTTCCACTGTACACAGGTCAACTGGGCAACCTACACCACAGTCTGAAGACCTCCCCATGGTGTCTGTGGCATGCAAGACAACTAACTCCAAAGACTGAAAGCCTCCCTGGAGTCCAGCTGCAAACAAGGAAACAGAAACCACAGTTCAGAGTCTCCCCCAATACCTCTACCTGAGAACAGCTTAACACGGACAACAGTTTGAATGCTCCTCTTAAGACCCAACAATCTGAAGCCTTCCCAGGAGATCTACTGCAGCCAGAACAACAAATCAGCAGCTTCTCTGCCCCTTTGAGGACCCTTCAGTTTGAAGGCCTCACAGGAAGTCTGCTACAGCCAGGGCCACAGCCAGACCAGGCAACCAATAGCAACCCAAGGACAAAAAGATCAGGCTTCAGAGTTATGCAGACCAGCAAACACCAGCTATAGCCAGATGGCAAGAGGTAAGCATAAGACCATAAGCAAAAGAAGCCAATATACATAGGCATCATCAGAACCCAGTTCTCCCAACACAGCAATCCTTGAATATACCAACACACCTGAAAATCAGGAAGCTGACCTAAAATCCTACCTCATGAAGATAACAGAGTCCTTTAAGGAGGATATAAATACCTCACTGAAAGAAATACAGAAAACACAGGTAAACAGGTAGAAGCCCTTAAAGGGAAAGAAAGAAATCCCTTAAAGGAACACAGAAAAACACAATTAAACAGGTGAAGTAATTACAGAAATGGGTTCAAGACCTAAAACTGGAAGTAGAAGCAATAAAGAAATCACAAATGGAGGCAAAATCCAAAAAAGAGGTCAGGAATTACAGATGTAAGTTATCACCAACAGAATACATGAGATGGAAAAGAGAATTTTAGGTGTAGAAGATACCTTAGAAGAGATTGGCACAACTGTCAAAGAAAATTCAAATATTAAAACTCTTAATCCACAACATCCAGGAAATTCAGGATACAAAGAAAAGACCAAGTCTATGAATAATTGAAATAGAGAAGAATGAAGATTCCCAGCTCAAAGGACCTGAAAACGTCTTCAACAAAATCATAGAAGAAAAATTCCCAAACCTAAAGAAAGAGATGACCATAAAGATACATGAAACCTATATAACACCAAACAAGTATGACCAGAAAAGAAAATCCTCTCATCTCATAATAGTAAAAACATAAAATGCACAGAACAAAGAAAGAATATTAAAAACTACAAGGGAAATAGGCCAAGTAACATACAAAGGTGGACCTATCAGTATTATACCAGACTTCTCAACAGAGACTATGAAAGGCAGAAGAGCCTGGTCAGAGGCCATGCAGACTCTAAAAGAACACAAATGCTAGCCTAGGCTACTATACCCAGCAAAACTCTCAATAAACATAGATGCAGAAACCAAAATATTCCAGGAAAAAACAAATCCAAAGAGCATCTAAACAGAGACACAGTGAAACTAATAGAAGTTATGAACCAAATGGATTTAACAGACATCTACAGAACATTTCACCCTAAAACAAAAGAATACACCTTCTTCTCAGCACCCCATGGTACCTCCTCCAAAATCAGTCATATCAACATATAACCATATAATCAATCACATAACAAACCTCAACCAATATAAGAAGATTGAAATAATCCCATGCACCCTATTAGACCACCATGGCCTAAAGCTGGTCTTCAATAACACAAGAAGCAAGAGAAAGCCCACATACACCTGGAAACTGAACAACTTTTTACTCAGTGATAATTTGGTCAGGGAAGAAATAAAGAAATTAATGCCTTCCTGGAATTTAATTAAAATGTTAATACATCATACCCAAATTTATGGGACATAATGAAAGCAGTGCACCAAGTGCCCTAGTAAAGAAACTGAAGATGTCTTACATTAGTAATGTAACAGCACACCTGAGAGCTCTAGAACAAAAGGAAGCAAACTCAAGCAAGAAGAGTAGAAGGCAGAAAATAGTCAAAGTCAGGGCTAAAATCAACCAAATAGAAACAAAGAGAACAATACAAAGAATCAACAAAATCAAAAGCTGGTTCTTTGGGAAAATCAACAAGATAGATAAACCCCTAGCCAAACTAATAAAGGGCCCAGAGGCAGTATCCAAATTTATAAAATCAAAAATGCAAAGGGAGACATAATAACAGAAATGGAGGAAATTCAAAAAATCATCAGATCCTACAACAAAAGCTTATAGTCAACAAAAATAGAAAATCTTGATGAAATGGATGGTTTTCTAGACAAATACCACACACCAGAGTTAAATCAAGAGCAGGCAAACTTTCTAAACAGGCCCATATCCTGTAAGAAAATAGAAGTCATTAAAAACCTCACAATCCAAAACAAACTCAGGGCCAGATGGATTTAGTTCAGAATTCTACCAGACCTTCAAATAAGACCTGATACCAATATTCCTCAAATTATCCCATAAAATTGAAAGAGAAGGAACATTACCTATTTCATTTTATGAAACCACAGTTATTCTGATACCTAAACCACATGAGGACCCAACCAAAAAGGAGAACTTCAGGCCAAACTTGTTTATGAATATTGATGCTGAAATGCTCAATAAAATTCTTACAAGCTGAATCCAAGAACACATCAAAACCATCATTCACCATGATCAAGTAGGCTTCAGCCCAGGGATGCAAGGTTGGTTCAATATATGAATATCCATTAACACAATCATAAACAAACTTAAAAAGTCACATGATCATCTCCTTAGATGTAGAAAAAGCATTTGATAAAATACAATATACCCCTTCATGATAAAAGTATTGGAGAGATCAGGAATTTAGGCCCATACCTAAACATAATAAAAACAATTTACTGAAAACCATAGCAAATTAAATGGAGAGATACTTGAAGCAATCCCACTAAAATCAGGGACATGACAAGGATGCCCACACTCCCCATATCAATTCAATATAGTACTCGAAGGGCTAGCTAGAACAATAAGACAACAAAATCAGATAAAGGGATAAAATTTCGCAAAGAAAAGTAAAGGTATCACTATTTGCAGCTGGTATGATAGTATACGTGAGTGACCCCAAAATTCTACCAGAGAACTTCTTCCACTGATAAAAATACTTCAGCAAAGTGTTAAGATAAAATTAACTCAAATAAACCAGTAGGCTTCCTTTATACAAATGATAGACAGGTTGACAAAGAGATTAGGGAAACAACTCTCTTCTCAATAGCCACAAATTATATAAAATATCTTGGGATAACTTTAACCAAAACAAGTGAAAGATCTGTAAGGCAATAACTTCATTTCACTCAAGAATGAAATCGAAGATCTCAGAAAATGGAGAGATCTCCCGTGCTCTTGGAGTAGCAGAGCTAACATAGTAAAAATGGCCATCCTACCAAAGGCAATCTACAGATTCAGTTCAATCCCCATCAAAATCCCAACACAATTCTACAAAGATATGGAAAAAAAAACAATTCTCAAATTCATCTAGAAAGGCAAAAAAACAAAGAATAGTGAAAAGAATTCTTAGGTGGGAGAATCACCATCCTTACCTCAAGCTCTCTACTACAGAGCAATAGTGATAAAAGCTTCAGAGTCAGAAAGGCTGATCAATGGGATAGAATTGAAGACCCAGAAATAAAACCACACTTACACACACTTGATTTTTGACAAAGAAGCCAAAAATATACAATGGAAAAAAAGAGAGCATCTGCAATAAATAGTGCTGGTCTAATTAGCTGTCTGTATGTTGAAAAATGAAAATGGATCCATTTTTGTTACCTTGCACAAAGCTCAAGTCCATTTGGATCAAGGACCACAACATAAAATCAGATACATTCAATCTAGCAGAAGAGAAAGTGGGAAAGAGCCTTGAACTTATTGGCACATGGGGAAAGTTTGTAAACAGAAGTCCAGTGGCTCATGATGCAAGATAAATGATAAATGGACTTCATGAAACTGGAAAGCTTCTATAATTCAAAGTACATAGTCAATAAGACAAATTGGCATCTTACAGATTGGGAAAAAAATCTTCACTATTCCCACATCTGATAGAGGGTTAATATCCAAAATATATTAAGAACTCAAGAAGCTAACTACCAAAAAACCAAACAACCCAATCAAAAAATGGAGTATAGAACTAAGCTGAGGATTCACAACAGAGGAATTTCAAATGGCTGAGAAGCACCTAAAGAAATGTTCAAAGTCCTTAGTGATCAGAGAAATGCAAATCAAAATTACTCTGAGTTCCACCTTACACCAATCAGGCTAAGATTCAAACCTCACATGACAACACATGTTGGCAAGAATGTGGAGAAAAAGGAACACTTCCATTGCTGGTGGCATTTCACACTGGCACAACCACTTTGGAAATCAATTTGGAAGTGCCTCAGAAAATTAAAAATAGTTCTACATAAAGACCCAGCAACACAACCCTGGGGAATATACTCAAAAGATGCCCCACCAAGCCATTGGAGCTCTTATTTCATATAGTCAATAGAGGCCTTGTTTGTGATAGTCAGAAGTTGGAAACAACCCAGATGTCCCACAAAAGAATAACAGATAAAGAAAATGTGGTTGATTTACACAATGCAATACTCAGCTATTAAGAATGAGAACATCCTGAGTTTTGTAGGCAAATGGATAGAACTCAAAAATATCATCCTGAGTGAGGTAACTCAGACCCAAAAGGACATACATGGTATGTTCTCACTAGGAAGTTGATATTAGCCAAAAAATGTTACAGAATATCCAAGATACAGTCCACAGAACTCAAAAAGGTCAACAACCTTGAGGGCTCAAGTGATTATGCCTCAGTCCCTCTTGGGAGGGAGAAGAAAGTTCCACAACGGGGCAGGGAGGGACCTGAGGGACCTGAGAGGGTAAGGTGATGGGTTGGAGAGGAGAGGGAAACATGATCTGGTATTGGGTGAGGGAAAAGGACTGAAGCCCCAAGAGTCAGCAGAAAGAATGGAAACAGGCGACCTGGGGACATAGGAGTTTGGGAGGACCCTTGAGAATGTACCAGAGACCTGAGAGATAATAGACTCTCAGGACTCAATGTGGGGAGGATGATGAAATGCCCTACCGTGGGGAGAGGGAACTTACAGAGCCCACCTCTGGCAGAAGGACAGGACATCAAGTGAGGGAGGGGTTGCTATCCCACAGTCAAAACTCTGACCCATAATTGTTCCTGTTTGAAAGAACTACAGGAATAGAAATGTAGAAGAGCCTGAGGCAAAGAAGGACCAGTGACAGGCCCAACGTGGGATCCAGCTCAAGGGGAGACCCCAAGGCCTAACATTATTACTGAGGCTATGTAGTGCTCACTAAAGGGGACCTATCATGACTGCCCCTGAAAGACTCAATAGGCAGCTGAAAGAGTCAGATGCAGATATTTACACCCAACCGATGAACAGAAGCTGTTGTCCCCTGTGGTTGAATTAGGGGAAAGCTGGAAGAAGCCGAGAAGGAGGGCAGCTCAACTAGCCTGGACCTACAAGATCTCTCAGACACTAAGCCACCAACCAGGCATCATACACCAGTTACTATGAGGTCCCCAACACATATATGTTAGAGGACAGCCGGGTCTGTGATCAGTCAGAGAGGATGCACCTAACTCTTAAGAGACTGGAGGCTACAAGAATTTTAGAGGTCTGGTGGGATGAGTATGGTGGGGACATCCTCATTGAGATGAGATCGGGGGTGAGCGGGTAGAGAGGGGGTATGGTATGTGGAACAGTTGGAGGGTGGGCCGGGGGTGGAATAAAACCTGGAGTGTAAAGAAAAAAAAGAAAGAAAGAAAGAGAGAGAGAGAGAGAGAGAGAGGAGGAGGAGGGAGAGAGGAGGATAGGGAGGGAGGGAGGAAGGAAGGAAGGAAGGAAAGAAGGAAGGAAGGAAGAAGAATATATTTTCTACATTTTTATTTGTTATTTTATTTATTTACAATTTAAATGTTATCCATTTTCTCGGTTTCCCCTCCATAAAGCCCCTATTCCACCCCCTTCCACCTTCTATTATGATGATGCTTCCCTACCCACTCACTCACTCACCCACCCACTCACTCACTCACTCACTCACCCACCCACTCACCCACTCACTCCCCACTCACTCACCCACTCACTCACCCACTCACTCACCCCACCCACCCACTCACCCACCCACCCACCCCCACCCCTCACCCCTCCACCTCACCCCCACCCCCCACCCCTCCTCACCCCCCCACCCACTCACTCCACTCCTCATCATCCACCCACCCACCCACCCACCACTCACCCATCCACCCACTCACTCCTCCTCACTCACTCACTCACCCCACCACCCACCACCACCACCCACTCACCCACTCACCACTTACTCATCCACTCACTCACTCACTCACTCACTCACTCACTCACTCACTCACTCACTTACTCATTCACCCTAACCTCACTGTCCTAGCATTCCCCTATGCTGGACCATTAAGCCTTCACAGGACCAAGAGCCTCCCCTCCCGTTGGTGCAAGTTAAGGCCATCCTCTGCTATGTATGCAGCTGGAGCCATGGGTCCTTCCATGTGTCTTCTTTGTTGGTGGTTTAGTCCCTGGGAGCTCTGGGGGTGGGAGGATCTGGTTGGATGATATTGCTATTCTTTTGGGCTTGCAAACCCCTTCAGCTCCTTCAATCCTTCCCCAAGTTCTCCATTGGGTTTTCCTGCTCAGTCTGATGGTTGGCTATAAGCATCTGCATATTTATTGGTAAGGCTCTAGCAGAGCCTCTCAGGAGACGTCCATATCAAACTCCTATTAGCAAGCTCTTCTTGGCATCAGCAATTGTGATGGGGTTTGGTGTCTGTATGTGAGATAGATTCCCAGGTGGGGCAGTCTCTGGATGGCCTTTCCTTCAGTATCTGCTTCATGCTTTGTCCCTGTATTTCCTTTAGACAGGAGCAATTCTGGGTTAAAATTTTGAGATGGGTGGGGGGTCCCATCCCTCAACCCGGCGCCATGCCTAACTTCTGGATATGGTCTCTACAAGTTCTTTCTCCCCTCTGTTGGGTATTTCAGCTAATGTCATTTCTGTTGGGTCCTGGGAACCTCTTGCCTTTGCTGGTGTCTCGAACTTTCAGTTGACTATCACCAGTTCCCCATCCCCCATTGCTACACACCTCTTTTCAATTTCCTGACCCTCTGTACATCTCCCCCATTCTCCTCCCACACCTGATTCTGTCCCCCTTCTTTTCTCTCCCCTTCCTCTCTTCCTCCCAAGTCCCTTCCACCCTCTACCTCTAGTGATTATTGTGTTCCCTCTTCGAAGTAGGACTGAAGTCCTACTGGCATGTATTCTGTACCTGAGGAGTGGCACCTCTCCAAGTGCCCCTAGAAGTAAATTCAGAAAATAATACGAGAGAATCGTGGCATCTCCCAGATGAGGAATGTGAACCAGCAAATATTTCATATGCTATGATAAATAACTCATTTATTTTTAAGTGTATAGGTCTTTAATCCAGGCTTCTAATTTATTTACTATATGTGAGCCACTGATTAAAGTACTGATTGTGAGTGGAGGTAATCCCTGGTTACTCTGTGTTCTGAGACAAGGAAAACTTTACCATTTCAAGGAGACTGTGTCAGCTACAAAGTTTACTCTTGAGAACTTCCCTATCTAGTTACAAAGCCAAACAAAACTCTCCCCGGGACTTCTTGCAAGTTTTAAGTTTTAAGTAGGTATGCGATTCTGCATTGGTGTGCACTTTTAACAGTCTTTGGGTGCATGTGGCTCTGGGAACAGACTTGATTAGGATTATTTTTGAAGCATTTTTTCTTTCTTCTTATAAGATTAACTCATTTCTATTTTATGTGTGTCAAGTCTTTGCGTTGTGTCAGTTCATAGGGTGAATGAAATACCTGAAAAAAGCCACAAATTAAGAAATGGAGTTACAAATACTTGTTAGCTGCCATGTGGATACTGGGAATATAACCTGGCATCCAGATCCCCCTATTTATTTATTTATTTATTTATTTATTTATTTATTCATTCATTCATTCATTCATTCATTCATTTCATATCCAGATTGCTGCCTCCTCTCATCCCCTCCACACACACAGTCCCCCCTCCATCCCCTCTTTCTCTTTTCCTCAGAGAGGTAAAAGCCCACCTGTGTATTCCCTGCTACCCTTGCACATCAAATCTCTCCAAAATTAGGTGCATCTTCTCCCACTGAGTCCAGACAAAGCAGCCCAGTTAGCAGAATGGGTTCCACAGACAGATAATAATAATTAGGGACAGCCCATGCTCCTCTTGTTGGGGGATCCACATACTCTTAACCACTCAGAAATGTCATGACTGCCCCAATAGCAAAACATTCATTTACTTATGAATATGAATAGAATTTTAGTGTAGCCTCCATATCATCTGCAAAGATTCACTTGTCTGCATTGGGTCCGAATGAAATTGAAAATCTTCCCATTAAATAAGTAATTGCTGGTCATTCTTCTGTCAAGATATATGTGACTGAAGTTGTCACCAGTTCCTCAAGAGAAGTGGTAAACGTCATTATTTCACTCTTTAAAGAGGGCAAAGTAGTGTGCAGTGTAAGTAGTCTTACAAGATGATGTATTTATTCCTTATTTCTCTAGTTTTTATTTTTAAAAGAAGCAAGCCTTGAAATTTAAAATGTAATGTCCTCGCTTCTCAAAAGAGAAAAGCAGTGTTCTGGCCAATTTAGAATTCTCCCTCTGCGGTTTCTTGACACATTAGAAAATCCCAAGACCTTATAATCTCATCTGAAACCTTGGTCGTTCTTTCTAAAGTAATCTATGTGGTGTCTCATTTTATAACTGAATAAATTAAAAGAATAACTAAAAGAATTTAAATTATTATTTAAAAGCTTTCAACAATAAAACTCTAGGCATAAACGCCCTCTTCTAAAGCAGAGGAATCCGCGTTCCAGGATGAAGGAAAGCAATGTGATGATTCTCTGCCCAGCCCTATTCCCTCCCGTCGGAGTCAGGCTGGAGAATTAAATGATCTCTGTACTATTAAGCGCACTTTGAAAGTGAGTACTCATTTCCTTCTCTGTGAAGAGTTACTCATCTGCGTGGTAAACATACAATTGCTTTTTTCTTTAAAGCTAGTTCTATTTTCATTGAGATAACAGTGTTGGCAGCGTGGTAGTGAACCATTTAGTCCTGCCAGGTGTGCTGAAGGTGATCCTGCCGTTGTTTGCAGCCTGCGCTCCAATTACTCTTTTTTTTTCCTGCGATTTGGGAAAATATGGAGTATAAATATTAAACATAAATTAAATCTGAGAATTTTCTGTGATTCGCATTTTTTTCTCCCTAGGTTCAATGATTAGCCCCATTTAGAGCTAGCACCTGGGGAAGAGACTCATCATTACATCATGATAGATATAACCGGAAACCTTATTTTATTAATCCTGCCTGTCTTTAAGCACTCCATTACTTTGCATTTATTAAAAGTAAGCTGGAAAGAACCCAGATGCCCTTCAACAGAGGAATGGATACAGAAAATGTGGTACATCTACACAATGGAATATTACTCAGCTATCAAAAACAATGACTTTATGAAATTCGTAGGCAAATGGTTGGAACTGGAAAATATCATCCTGAGTGAGCTAACCCAATCACAGAAAGACATACATGGTATGTACTCATTGATAAGTGGCTATTAGCCCAAATGCTTGAGTTACCCTAGATGCCTAGAACAAATGAAACTCAAGACGGATGATCAAAATGTGAGTGCAGATCGCTCATGAGAGACACAGCCAGAATACAGCAAATACAGAGGCGTATGCCAGCAGGAAACCACTGAACTGAGAACGGGACCCCTGTTGAAGGAATCAGAGAAAGAACTGGAAGAGCTTGAAGGAGCTCGTGACCCCATATGTACAGCAATGCCAACCAACCAGAGCTTCCAGGGGACTAAGCCACTACCCAAAGACTATACATGGACTGACCCTGGACTCTGACCTCGTGGGTTGCAATGAATATCCTAGTAAGAGCACCAGTGGAAGGGGAAGCCCTGGGTCCTGCTAAGACTGAACCCCTAGTGAACTAGACTTTTGGGGGGAGGGCGGCAATGGGGGGAGGGTGGGGAGGGGAACACCCATAAGGAAGGGGAGGGGGGAGGGGGATGTTTGCCCGGAAACCGGGAAAGGGAATAACATTCGAAATGTATATAAGAAATACTCAAGTTAATAATAAAAAAAAAAAGTAATCTTCACTAATTTATGCCTTTCTAAAGGGACTTTAAGGTTTTTTTTTTTAATGTGCTGTTCTTCTAATTGGCTATTTGCCTGAGTATAAGGGAAGAAAACAAACGTTCACATACTTGATTTCTTCCATATTACTACTCCTGTGGGAAGCTGAAGAATCTGGTGTTTTTATTCACATTTCTGTTAACAACTTGCACTACCACAATGGAGGATGGTTGCAGAAGTCAGGATTCTTCTAGATCAAAGGTAAAGGACTTGATTTTTCATAGTAAATGCCATTAGCTTCGTGTCCTACAATGGCATAGGCAATGACCCTGTTGGATATACAAGTCTGAAAGTGTGTGGGGAGCTGCTATGAAGTGCTGTCTCTGGACAGGGCATGCTTTGGTATAAACTCACAGTCATGCAAGTTCTATATGCAAGACCAGCGCCCAAGGCCCCAACCCTAATTGAAGAGATACAGGAAGTTGAATCCTCCTAGGGGAGGGAGAGTCAAGTTTCTTTAGGAGTATAGCCACTGGTGTGTTTCGCAGTGATCCATGGGCATTCATAAATGTATTAGCAGCACTGATGAGACGCAGTGAGCTAATAGAAATCAATAACAAATTATGAGGACAGGACAAGAATTTAAGAGGAAAATGGAACAGGGACTCATGGGAAAAATTGAGAGGGAGAATGGGGGACAGATCTTCTAAACTTTTAAAGATTAGCATTTTATACAGATTTACTTTGATGGACATAGAAGGCAAACCTATTTTATCAAGACAACTATTTTAGATGTAATACTGATTATGCATAGGATCAAAATCCAGACCACATAGTCTCTTTGGTATACAAACTTAGCAGCCATATGCCATGGAAATTGTTTTGAGTCCACACTGGGCCAGTGAGAGCTGGCTTATCTAGTGTGCTTGTATGATTTGAACTCAGGTCCTGATAGAAAAAGGTGATTGTACTCCACAAACTAACAGTAGGATGCTTTGTTTCCCATTGACGTAGCTCCAGCGTCTTCCTTCCACAACTTCCAAGTCTCGCCCACCAGAAATCTTCCCTGCTTTCCATCATGAAGCATCACTAGTACTTGACCTGCCTCCTAAGTCTGCCAAACCCATGTGGTAGCAATGACTCGGCTGCAGCAACAACTCCATGTCTTTTGTTTTCATGTGCACATAGCCCCACAGTACTTATATTTAACAAACATAGAAATCAGAATAATGTGACCTAACAACATCATTTCATTTGATATAAAAGAGATCAAAATAAAACATAATTGCATGTATGTATTTGTGCTTTCATAGCTCTATACACTAAAAATTATAAAGTACAAAGAATCAGCTAATTTTCCTAGTCTAATGTTGATGATCTAAGTGCACTTTGACATACTCTGGGTACTTCAGTATATATGAAGAAAGCAAGAATTTAGGTTTTCTTGAATTATAGATACAACCCCTAGATACTTATAAAATATCATTGGGCTAAGGGTGTTCCCAATACAGAGAGTTTTAAAACTCCCTATACAATATGAATATTTAAAATCTATTAAAAGTTGCATGACTTTTATGACCTCACTGTGCATAGAATAGTTTAGATGAGATAACCTCCTTCATTGTTGCTCTCTCGTGCAAAAGAAGGAAATTTGGAAGCAGAGCTGGCCTTATCAACACTGGTGACATTCTTCAGGGAAAGGAAGATTGAGTCTAAAAGTGAAAGGTAAGAGGCAGCAGAATTTTAAGGTACACACTTGCTGAAAAGCTGAAGCAACACAACACAGAAATTGCTACTCTTTCTAATTTGACTGTGCCTGACAGATACCAGATTTTCCAACACTGTTGGCTTAGTATGTGAGTGAGAATATTTTTAGATGAAGGATTGTGAAGCCCCAGCTTGACCTTATAAACACTGTACAGTGAAATGGAAAGAAGAAAGCACACAAGGGAGATTAGCATTCTGTTTGTAGCCCTCCTGATGACTGTACGAAATGCTACAGATGTTTTGTGGCAACAAAACTTTCCAAAGCACAAACAGGCAGATCCCAAGTGCAGCTCCACTTTACTCACACAGGTTAACTCCCAAGTGAAGCATTGCCATGGAAAATAAAGATCATATTGGGCTTATGGGAGAGCTAATAAGACCGATATACTCTGACTAAAAGGGAAATGATGGAAGATGTTTCCTGTGATACAGAAATCTTCATGAACAGAGAGAAGTCTTCACCTACATTGTCCCTTCTGTCTATGATTTTTCACCTTCACAATTGCCTTATAGGCAACTTATTTACTGTGAAATAGTTTATTACATTTTAAAAATGCTTCATTATTAAAAAGTATTTTTTCTGAGAAGTAAGCAAAGTGTTTCAACCTATGATAACCACCCATCTTAGCATCTTGCAGATGAATGTAAGAATTTTATAACATGTTGAAAAATCTACCAGGTTTCTTTGATATTATCACTTAGTTGTTGGATAAACATGCTTAGTTATCGTGACCAAAGTGTAAGAACCTTGTTCAAAGTCACTGAATATCCAAACTGTCTTCTTTACAACACCAGTTTTTACAGGCATTCTTCAAAAAGACAATGTTGTAACAGGACCTCTCTAGAATGAACTAATTAATTCATCATTTAATGGGACTGTCATCACTCCTTGGGAACGTTCTGCTGAGTATGTATATATTAGCATTTTAAGTGTGAGCCCATTCAAATACCCCACATTTATATGTTAAACTACATCATCTCTTCCATATTTAGGCAATTAACCTTTTACATTTGCATCAAGAAATGGCTCTTCAAATTATGCATCATTTTCATTTGTTTCTGTATTTTTTTTTTCTTTCCTCAATTCTGACATTGTGGTCATTGTCTTCTGCCACCTACAGGATGAATTATCCCTTCTGGCTTATGTGCTGCAGCACCATGAACTGGTAACCAACATCATTGTTTTCCTCTAAGTCATTGGACAAAAGCCAAGAAGATAATGCTATGCTGAGTATAGCTATATTTGACGGCAACTAGGCAGTCCAAACCAGGTCCTTTCTTAGTCCTCTTCAGCTCTAAGTTAAAAGCTGATGCAGACGAAGCTAATCTAATCCCAAGGATTTAGAAGGATCTCGGGATAAGAAGGAACCCATATCATGATACAGTCAATCTCCTGAGTATCAGTTTGAACATACGATTTAGGAAAGATATGGGCATTGTGTCATGAGAAGTGGTTGTTGTTAACAACAGGAGAAAAAACAGATGGAGCAAAACCGTATTTAACCTAGGTCCGAAAAGAAAGAACCCAGAATGAGGTAGCTGGTAAAAACCATTAAAAATAGTTAATTAATGCCGAACTGTATATTTCTAAATGGCCTAAGTTTCATGGTTTTGTGTTTTGCTGTTTGTTTGTTTTCCAACTGGGTTTATAGGAAATATATGCAACTTCTGACACTTGAGGTCTACACTAAGTCATCAAGTATAACACGAATTTTAATGTCTTAGGAAAGTAAAAAAGGCCCAAATTGATGGAAAAGGATGCCAAGCTGTAACTCTTCTTACAGCCAAATGATTTCAACACCTTGCTTAGTGAAAAAGACATTAGGTTATATGGTTTGTAAAGAGTCTTAGTGTAAGTCATGCTTAAGACTGGTCTGTGGCTTTGTTTGTATGTCAAAGTTAAGGTAAACTATTTTCTAGGTATTGTCCTGAGTAGCCTTCGGTTGAGCTCCTTTCTGGTAAAAGTTCCTATTAGAATCATTCTGGAATATTTTCGGACTAATCTTGATCACTAACTTTCAATAGCTTTACTTTTAATAACTTTATTTCTACCATTACTTTTTTTTCTTTTTTTCAGAGCTGGGGACCGAACCCAGGGCCTTGCACTCGCTAGGCAAGCGGTCTACCACTGAGCTAAATCCCCAACCCCTCTACCATTACTTTTAATAACTCTGAAATTTGGTTATCCTAAGAGCTGAGGTCTCCTGACTTTGTCTTTTGAAATGGTGACACCTTAAGAAACCTCAAAAAAAAATCTCAAAATTCTGCCCCTACTTTGACTTTATGCTTTTCTATAAATAGAAGATCTCATTAACTTACAGTTTATATTCTAAACCAGTACTATTAATCTTAAAAATGGAATCAGTTCTCCAACTTTAGTCATAAGACTGTGGTCAAACAGTGCACAATCGGAGATGTTCAGGAACATTTATTGAAACGAGATCCATGCAGTTAAAAAGCGGTTAAAAGAATCCAAGTGCAGATCCCATATACCTGCAGAATGTGTCTATTCTGTGACACAACTTGACATATTACACAATGACTGAACATAACAAGGATGTCATAATGGGAATGCAGAATTCCATGTTAGAAAAAAATCTGAAATTTGGACACAGCAGTTGTGAATTCTGAATATTTAAGTTGTCCTTGGAAATCATAGGTGTCAGAAGGGTGCATAGGTCTGAAATTAGTGAGTTAGTTGTGATGGAAAAGTTTTTACAAAGGCTCCAGAAACACTTGTAATGTATCCCTTGATCTGGGCAATGGGGGAAATTAATTCATTGATTAGTCATGGATTTGTATCTGTATAATAAATTTCAATTCCTCCTCCCTCTCTTTGCTAAATTAAAAACAATATTTTAAAGGAAATTTCTGATTCTAAAAACTGAGAGGTGTTAAGTTCTGAAACCACATTGCTGATTTTTCCTCCAAAGATATATTGGAAACTTTCCTTTCCATTATTTTCCTACCCATTCACTCAACAATTATAATTTTCTTACTCATCCCTAGGAATCACAATTGTTATAAATTCAATTGTTCAAAACCACATAATTTGAATTACATTTTTATAAAGTATTACTTTATACATTTCTCTAATTAATATGGATAGTGTTAAGTTTAAATAATGAATATGAATTAAAGTTCAGTAACAGGGGTACTGGACATTCTTTCAGACACTGTGGCTGAAGATATTTTAAGCTGGAGATTGACTATAGTGGAACTGTGGTGTTGCTTGAAATTGTTTATCAACTTCATTTTGCACAAAAAGAAATTATATCTGTGCAGACTTAATTATCCCCCAAATTAGTCACAGAATGAACTACAAATGTGACCTTGAATATCTGAGCCAAGGGATATGGCCCAAAGTTGCTGTAAGAGCTACAGCAAGGCCAGCAAAGCCAGCAAGCCCGCAGATGGCTCCCACTGCAGGGGCCAGTCTCCCCGTCATCTTATGGAGCTGTTTTACTCTCTTCAGGGGCTTTCAAAGCAGGATCCCAAGGAGGATATACAATTCTGAGAACTTAATGGAACTGCAGCCAGCTCTGACTTAATGCTGATTTTTTTTGGCTTTGTTTTTCACAGTGCACGCCCCCCCCCAAAGTTTTTACAAAACCTTACGAAAAGCATCACAATTTATTAAAGAATAATCCGCAATCTTCTGTATGTGAACTGAGGAAAAGATTTACAACAATGGATATAAGCGAAGCATTCATTCAGAAGACTCTGTGCTAGCCCAAGTTTCCTTGCTGAGAACAATCATCTCTCTCTCTCTCTCTCTCTCTCTCTCTCTCTCTCTCTCTCTTTGGTTTGTGTGTGTGTGTGTGTGTGTGTGTGTGTGTGTGTGTGTGTGTGTGTGTGTTTGCACACACCTGTATTTCATTGATTCACTTGTTCTTAGGAACACGAGTAGTGATTATTTACTGGAGCCTGACCAGCTGACCAGCAGTTACAACAATGAGGAAAATGGCCACTCTCCCTGTGGCAGCTGTCAACCACAAATACCTCTGTCAGCTGGTGTGGGACTCATCAGTCATCTATGATGGCGTACTGAGGTCCTAATCTTGTGCAGGTCCTGTGCCACAGCCACAGGTGTGTTACATGTTGTTTTCTGGGACTCCATTATTCTTGTATTTTAAAAATTAATTTTTAATTTATTAACTGAAATCAAGTTACATTATTCTCCCTTCTCTTACTTTCTCTGGAACTTCCCAGTTACTCTCTCTTGTACCCTTTCCATAACCCCCTCTCAAGTTGGTAGCCTTTTTTGTGGATTATATTTCTCTCTCCCTCCTCCCCCCTCCTCCCGTCCCCTCTCCTCTCTCCTCTCTCTCTCCTCTCTCTCTCTCTCTCTCTCTCTCTCTCTCTCTCTCTCTCTGTTAAGCATAGGCAATATATAAAACACAATTTCCTGAATTTATATTTTGTTGTTTGTATATGGTTTTAAAACTGACTACTCTGCATTGAATCTTCAATAAGGAGACCATTTCTAGAAGAAGCTAATTCTCCTCTCCCAGCAGTTGACAGTTACCTGTCGTTCTTCGTCTAGGGAGAATACCCCATAGAATTTTACTCTTTCCACATTTTCAAGTTCAATGATATTGATATTGTTCTGGTAGTGTTTATGAAGTTTTATTCTTGCTTTTACAACCACTCCCTTTCCTTTGTTTTTGTCTAGTCCGTATTTGTCAGATAACAAGGTGGGGGTTACTATTTAAGAGCAATTGATTTTCTTTCACTCAGCAGTCTTTAGTTGCTAGTAGCTTTTGTCTAGATGTGGGACCCAGTGCTGTAGCACCTTTCTTGATATCATCTTTGTTTAGGTCTTCTTTAGGTAGACATATTTTTTTTTACATAACCTGGGTGTAGTTTCCTTGTCATTTCTTGGAGATCCAAGCTCACAGCAGACATTTTGTTTTATGGTTCTTGCAAACTTTTCTCCTTCTCCAATGTTTCCTGCACAGAACTTTTGTTGTACATATATTACCAAGATGCATTGATCTCTTCCTTAACCCCAGCTATGGTTTTTATATTATAGTTTCCGTTTATTCTGCAGAAAAGCTCCTCTGATGAGTAGAAGGATACACACCCCTGTCGGTATAAGGATAAGCTTTAGGATGTAGTTGGGAATTTATGGTGTTCCAGCAAAGTGGAAGTGGTAGGATCTATTTATGATTCCTGACCTCATTAGGCATTGGCCATTGATTAAGTTTCTATGATCAGTCATAATTCTCCTCCTATTGAAGAGGGTTAAGTTCAGTTTTATACCTGTTACTTACTGTCCAGCTATGAGTGCCATTAAGGCAGTTTTAGGGATATCTTGTCATGTTAGTCAGTGTTATAATTTATAGGCATCCCAGGTAGATAGGATTATTGACCACTTCCCTTCCTTTATATCTTTCATAGTGCTTTCTGGTTCTAGGCAAAGTAGACTGTAGGAATAAGGTTTTTAAATTAGTGTTACTGCTGCCTCAAATAGTATACCAGAGCAAAACATATCAGAAAATAATCAGATGTATCTCTCTATTCACAAGCTTTATGCTTTAAATATTGGATACCACAATCTTCAATTTAGCAAGTGGGGATTTTAATAAACACATTCTATAGTATGAATACTTGATATTTGTTGTACTAATTACAAATGATAAAACATCTCTACATAATCTTTTAAACTATTTATTTACTTAATTTAATATGTGCGTATTGATTTTTAAGCATATGAGTGTGTAACACATGTGTTTATGAGCCCATGGAAGTCAGAAGTGGCATTGAATACTCTGGAACTGAAGTTATAGATGATTATAAATTGTCATATGAGTGCTGGGAACTGAACTCAAGAGTTTTGCAAGGTCAGTATGAACTTGTAACCATTGACCTATTGCTCATTCCCTTTACTTCATATTTTATAATATATAGTATAATTAACCATTTCAGTTAATTTTCTATATTTGAATAAATGCCTTGTTAATATTTTATGCTGTATGTCTACTGACACAATGAAAATACCATACTTTTTAATATCCACAGTACATTTCTAGATATAGAAAAGCTGCCTAAAATTATTTATGCCCCTAAAATCATTGACAGCTAAAATGGCAATAAACATGATAGAATGTTTTGTGTGGATCAATATAATATTCAACACAGTGGCATTTATTCAATAACTTGAATTTGTTTGGTTTCCTGGAAAAGCTGTCCTGTACTATTCCTCAAATTCTCCCTATATTTGTTGATATTCTACTTTGGACAAATGTATGGAGATAACCTAAAGTCAATCAGCTTGAAGGCAGGTAGGGCAGTGAACATCCAGACATGGTTACTAATCATGATTTATTGAAACATGACACAGTAGGACTTTGCTGGTAATTTGATGCCCTTTCTCATATCGAGTTATTTGAAGCCCATGAATAAATCTTCAGCCTTTAATATTGATTTTAGTTGACATCGTGTAGTGCTTTTACCCATGTGACAACTTAAAAAGAGACTTTAAAATGCATGTATGAATTATTATAATGAAATTATAAATTAATATTACTACTTACTACCTAGCCTTGCATCGTCAACTTATTCTAAGTTCAGATACCCACAAACAGAATTCAGAAAAGTGATGGTGTTTATAACCTATTATTGTATTTAGTCGTAATGCTTTAGTTTCAATCATTTTAAAAACTAGGTTTTGTGGTAAAGACCCAGACTGTCTCAGTTTCCATCTCCCCCACAATAATGAAATTATAGTATTATTCAAATGAATGAACCTCTAAAAGAAAGTGGGTGAGGTTGCTCCATGGCAGCTTTGCTTTGCCTTACAAATGCAAGACTGTCTTACGTTCTACTAATTCTCCTTCCTTTTTATTTCTGCTGCTCATTTCTACTTCTGTAGTCAAATATCTAACACTTACTGACTCACCCTGAATTTTCAGTGTCAGGATTTGTGTTTGTGGGGGAAAGAGGTATGTCTGTGTTTGAATGTCTACCATTTCTTAGCCACTACACTGTTTTAACTATTCAAGTTATTTACTAAATCTTTTTACTTAATTATATATAAATGTATGACATGTTGCCAAATGTTTACATTTTGGATGGTAGGTCGGTAGTCTGGTGAGGCTTGGTGAACTCCTGATACCTTCAGATCTTCTGCAAGCAGCATTCAAGAATGTTCTGGCAGCAGTCATTCTTGAGCTCAGCTTGGGAGTAAGTGCTTCCAGGCTTGTGCCTGTGCTTCCAATGCAGTTTCTTGGAGAGGTGTTTTGGCTTTTGCTAGCTGTCAATCTGAGGCTCTCCCAGCTGTGGGCTGACCATTGAGCAGCTCTCAACATCTGTCACCAACTCCCAGAGTGGTTACTCACTTTACAGCAAGCGAGAGTTTGAAAATGGGGGCAAAGCAAGATAATCATTAAAACCTTATATAGCAAGATCACAAAAGTGACATCCTGTTATGTTGCACACAGACCAGACTCACTTAAATGGGAGAACTTTGCACAGGATTTGAGCACACAAGGATGCAGCAACAGTGAGTTCATCATAAAGTTTTCCCTGTCATCCTGTGAATCCTTTTCAACTGTGTATATTATTCATGAACTTATAATTTTTTCATATTTATTGACCTAAAGTCATTTGCCGAGACATGTTTCCAGTACTTTTTAAAAACTATAATTCCCTCTAGGATGATCTTTGTCTTAAGAATAACCCACAAATGGGCACTCATATTCTAGTCTGACTAGTTAATGTTGTTTGCAACTAAATAAACTCCAGGCTTTTTAAATCACTCATTCATTGAATATATACATTTAGATTAAAAGTAACGGTCCAAGTGTGGGGGAGCCAGCCTTTAGTCCTAATATTTACAGCAGTGGTGAAGGGATCTCTGAAAACAAGGCTAACCTGGTCTACAGAGTGAATTGTAGGTTAGCCATGTTGTGCTGAAATGTCATGAACTCCAAAAGGTCAGTCAGGAAGTGAATCCAATGCAATCACACCAGCCTCTTTATTCAAGCTAGCTCGGGTTTAACTCACTGCTGACCTGCAGGACAGGTCGGGTGGAGATAAAGCCCTGAATAATTCATTGAGATAAGGTTTAATAAAAAGGGGCTGGCAGGAGTGGGGGTGGAAGTGAGTGTTTCTATATTGTCAAGCATCTAAGTGGGTTGCTACTGTGGCCTTTAGCATAACTGGCTGGACATGGGAGCCAAACTATAAACTTAACTTCTGATTTCTTCTAATTGGTGGTTGTTAGGCAGGGGACACACCTGTAACCAGGTGGTGCAGATTTGTTGCAGGTTAACATGGAAACCATTGCTAAAAACTCTATTTGTTGGGGGAGAATATCCTGGAGACGCAGGTGTTGTTGGGGGTAGCCTGGAAACCGGAGCTGGAGTCAGGTTTTGTTGGGGATGGAGTAACTTGGAAACTGAAGTTAGTTACCAACCTGTTAGTTTACTTGAGTTTAAACTTAGTTCAGGTTTTCTAAAATGGAGTCTGAACCCCCGAAAATTTGCTCTTTCAGTCAGAACTAGTAGTGAAAGGCTATATGGAAAGCATCCAGACCCAAGTGTGTGTGTGTTTACTGTCTTGCAGTGGTGTTCAATATAAGCTGCAAGGGTATTAAGACAATTACATGAAAAATTAGGTAAAAGTTTCCCTCTGGCGCTGGTGATGAAGGTTACAGAGAGGTGGTACTTCGCATTGGATAAGCGTGGGCTTTCAGATCAGTACCAGCTGGTGCGCAGTACGGTCTCCGTTTTTTGTTTTTTTGTTTTTTTTTTTCGATCTTCTGACATAATTTGAATTTAGGAAACGGCATGTGTCCTTTAGAAAGCTGGTGATAACTAGAAATGAGAATTATGAATGGATAAAATTGGGCATGATATAAAGAGATAATTTCCTAGTTCAGCTGAGTCCATTCAGGCCTCACAAATGTCTTTCTTTTACTTAGGGAGCAGAGAACTGATCTGTGTGAGGAAGAGGTGTCACTCAGCAGTGCTCACAATACAGCCAGAATGTTGATTAGGATTATTTTATTCCTGGCTTTAAATAAAATTTCACATGGGCTTATCCCAACTGCTTAAATGAACCTCATACATTTCATGAAAATCAGAATCTGATTAAATGTGTTCCTAAAATAAGTTCTAAATTGTAATATCACATTAATAGTTTAGACTCTGGAAACCCATTCAACATTATACAATTATTTTTTTTTATTTTTCCCATCCTGATCTGCTATCCACTATATTATTTAAACACTTATTTTATCTTGAAATAAAATTACAGTTGCATGATATCTTTTATAACAATATTGTATGCAATGAGTGTTTGTGCCAGGTGTTGTTGTTAATAACAAATTAGTTGTAATCAGGAATCCACTGTACTATTAATTATTACCACATTTTCTATACACATACATGTCTGGCTGTAAAGATTTTAAATATAACAGAGATAATTTAGCACTGCAATTCTAGACTATGGAAGAGCTGATCTAAGTACATGCTTCTGTTCAAGGTGCCTTTTTTCATAACATGGATATGATACCAAAGGATAATCAATACATGAATATCCTTTCATTATATCTAAAACTGCAGAAGAGAAATAGGACGTTTGTAGACATTTCAATTTTTCCTAAAAATACCAAAAATATGTACAATTTAATAATTAAACAAGAATACATTTTAGACATTTATTTCCTATGCAGTTTGTATGCACAATTTTTCTTTTGGACAATTCAATTTTCTTCTTTCAAGCTGAGTTAAAGTAGCAAATTATCAACATCCCTAACTAATAATTTCTTCATCAGCAAACTTTATACTGATTGTATGAAAAAGTTGGAAATATGATTCTATCAGGTATTTAGGTATACATGTTATTGGTTATCACTAAAACACGTATGGCAAAATCCTATCAACTCACAGCCATGAGCTTTTCAATATAGCATATGAAATTTTATATAATAGTATTTTAGAGTATATATGGAAGCTCACCAATTCAGCGAGCTGTAACTTCTGTATAACTAGATTTGTTCCAGGATTTTAAAATTACATGGAGTTAGTGGCTACCTCCTCCTTTGTTTGGTTTTCAACACAAGTGCTGACCACAACAGCAGGCATCTGGTCAGGTACAAAACATGGGCAGATCCTGTGGTGCCTGAGAGGCCCTAAGCAGTGTAGATGATCTACTATTTGCATATTTATTTTGGTTACCAAATAACTCCTTTCTCCTCTTCAAAGGTTAGTGACCTGCTTCAAGTGACGCTGCTCTTGCTTCTACTAAGAGAATTTCTAAGTTGTTTTCTTTAAGTTTCACCAGCCAACACTGACATTCCTTCTTCAATAACAGGGTGATTCCCCGAGTCAAAGACTTCTTTTCATTTCATCTTATTCCTACTACAGACCTAATTTAATTATGTTCTACTTAGAGTCTAACAAAGGTAGAGAAAATACATATTACATGAAGAAGACAAGAGAAATACCAGTAAATATAGCTTATATTTATGAATGGTACAGAATAAAACATTTGTAATTTTCCTTGTTGCATGTCCAATTTTTCCTAATTTAGTATTCATCTTTATTATTTGCAAAAAAATGGTGGTATGCAGAACACCTGTATCAGCCACCTTGTATTCAATACTAATGCAGAACCATCTGTGTGAGCAAACATATAAGTACCTTGAGGTTTTGTCTTCAAAAGGAGCAAATATTTTTTACTCCAAGGTGAAGGTTTATACATTTGTTAATAAGATTTTTATTTTGAAGTTAAGAAAATCATCATATTTTTACATCGATAAGCTTATGAATAATGTCTGTGTATCTACAGTTCTTGAAGTGTGACTTCACATGAACAGGTGGGTTTAATGCTCACTCTCCCTTCATAGAATGTGCTGTGAGTCACCCCACACCATGCTTTTATTGTCTTTCTTCTGCCTCTGAGATTTACCTCCAGTCTCAAAAGGATTCATTATCATTGGCTAGACAACCAAGGAGCTTCCTGGAGCTCTCTCCTCTTTTAATTGTCATTCATGTAGCAGTGACATGACCTGGTGTAGACACAAGGATACACCTCCGAAACTCAGACCTTTTCAAAGACTTAGTCAAAATTCTCACTTCTTTGAAGATTTCAGTATAATCTAAAGTCTAATTCATATAAGATTAATGTGTCAGTGCTATAAATGTTACTATCAAAAGCACTATGATGTCATGCTAATCAAACATTCACTTTTATCACTTGATGCTGTGATTTATCACATTCAATCTGGGGACCCAAGCCCACAGCCCTCTCTCATCTGATTACATCATCAAGTCTAAAAATGTACAACTCCAGTAAATTTCCTAAGTACATTTAACTACTTCTCCCATATCATGTCCTGATGTTTTGTTATGACTTCTCATCCCAATTAAGGCAACAACTTGTGATCATGTCTCCCAGTGTCTATAGCAGTTAGATATTCTCTTGCACATATTCAGATTGTAACTCCCGTCTATGCCTAAAGAATATTTCAGATAATTTTGTACACTCCACGTAATTTATTACAGTTACCTTATCACTTTCTCATTGCTTGGGGGAAAGCCTGTACTTCTTATAATCACTACACATTCACCTAGATTTCAGCCACCTACTGTGCCAAACTTTCTTGCTGACCTTCTCCCTTGGTCCTCAATAGTTCTATAAAGATTACTCTTGATGACCAACTGGACTGTGTTAACAGCTTTCTAGAGAACAAATGCTTGCTTCTGGGTATATAGAAGGAGAAATTTGAATGAAGTCCACTCTGAGGCAGAAGGACCATCCAGTAGTTGGAGACTTTATGGAATTACATACATGCCAACTGAAACTCTTGAACACTTGAGCCAAAGATCTTCTCTCCCTACATTAATTTTTCTCAGTCAACAAAATCAGATGGACAAGGGTTTCCTTTCTTTTCTTTAGCTTTAGGCTCCTTACATTTGTCTGGAACATTCTTGACACTTTACTGTTTTCACATCTTTTACTCACTGCCTCAGTACTGATTGAAACAGGTTTTCTACAGAATATTCTTGCTCAGATAATCTTGTCTATGAAGGTTCTTTAGTTAAATAGGACCACATGTAATATGTTTCAACCTCCTTAAGCTCAGTTATATTTGTATTCTTTCTTGTGGAAGTTATATGACTTGTGTTTGTCTGCCCTAAGTGACTTGAAGAAAGTGACCATATGTGACCTCTTTCACTAGCAAGTCCTGAGGCAAGGCTTTGCACACATCATTGGCAACAGCTAAGAGCTTCACAATGCCAGAACTGTACTGTGGGAGGAGGGTTGTTATTCAGTGTCTGTTCATCTCTTGCTTTGTTCACATAATGTTTCTTAATTAACATTGTCTTTATTTGGGACTTACTCTGTGATGGTGTTTTAGTAATGATGGAAAGCACACATATGCTGCAACTAAATATACATGCAAAGTTTTACTAAATTCTTCAATGTTCTTTAAAGGAAGGCATTTAAAAGAAAGTGTACCTTGACTTGTATCATATCCATGATGTTAAAAGGAAATGAAATACCATTACAATGCCTTGTTCCTTAGAGTTTATCAGAGCACATAATCAATATCATCAGCATTAGACCAATAATGTATTCATTCTGCTCCGTACATGCTTTAACCTATATTTCATGACTCTTTTCCATATACAGTTTTCCTGAACATCATCCATCTAGAATTATGATGTGATCACTGTTGACCTGAGCAGAAATAAAATTAGAGCATAATATATGACTCATGTAATAGAACATGATTGTCTCGTTGAGTTTTGGTTATAATTGTTTCTCCTAGATCAGAGTGATAAAATCGCAATTCCAGTGTGTACAGCAACGTTTAAATGTGAGAATGGACTTGGTTATCTACAAAATGAGTGACATATTGGACAGTTGGATTTCTGAACTACGTCGCTCTGCTGGAACAAGACAAGAGTTAAGAAACATGGGATGTTGTGAAATCTGTTAAAGGCACAGTGGTGAACTCTAAGAAGTATTTGGGGAAAAATGAATAAGTGGAAATAGATGAACTAGGTAATCTCTAACCACATGTGAGAATAAATTACTGAGTATTAAATAATAAACGTGACACACTGGCTTCCTAGACTCTTCTGATAGGATGAAAATCATATGTAGTGATGTAACACATTAAAATTTTCTGATAGGTTACATCACAACAACTGTGTATGGTCGTCTCTTAAGGAGAGATTGAAATGGAATGTTGCCATGATAAAGGTAAATTAATGGTGAATTTAAAATGTGTCTCTGGGGTTTGGGGATTTAGCTCAGTGGTAGAGCGCTTGCCTAGGAAGCGCAAGGCCCTGGGTTCGGTCCCCAGCTCCGAAAAAAAGAACCAAAAAAAAAAAAAATGTGTCTCTGCCTGGTACATAATGAAGCTTCTTTTGTGAGGGGTGGAAGCAATACTTACTGTCCAAAGGAAGAACAGTGATGAAAGATGGAACAGAGACTGAAGGGAGGACCATCTGGGAACAGCCCCACATGGGATCCATCATGTCTGTAGGCACCAAACCCAAAACTTTGCCATGGTCAAGAGACACTTGCTGCCAGGAACCTGATGTGATGATTCCTTGGGAGGTCTGGTCAGCAAAGAACAATGCAGATGTGGATGCTTGGAGCCAACCATCAGACAAAGCTCACAGGGAACCTGGTTGGGGAGCTGACAGAAGGACTAGGGGAACAGAGGGAGATTGAAACCCCACTGGAAGAACCAAATAGGCTGGCCTGCCCACCCAGTTCTTCCAGAGACTAGACTACTAACAAAGGAGTATACCTAGAGGGATCAATGGCTCCAGATACATATGTAGCAGAGGATGGCCTTGCCTGACAGCGATGGGAGAGGGAGCCCTTGGTCTCCAGGGTGCTTGATGCCCCAGCATAGGGGGATGCTAGAGGTTTGCGTGGGAGAGTGTGGTTATTGGGTGAGCACCCTCATACAGGCAAATGGGAGGGGGGAGGCAGATGTGGGATGTGGGGCTGGTGGAGGAGTAAACAGGAAGTAGGGGAAGTGGGATTTCATTTGAGATATAAACGAATGAAATGATTTATAATAATAATAAAAAAGAATTCCTCTTCAATCAGTTGCTTCCTTAGCTGTATATATTTTAAATTTTATGAGGTCCCTCTTATCAATTTTTGGCCTTAATTTCATGGCAAACAAGCCCTATTCAGAATGTCCTTTCCTGTACCTACATCTTGAAATGTACTGCATATGCTGTCCTGTGCAGTTTTCAGTGTTCCAGGCCTCCTATTGAAATCATTGATCCTGTATGTTAATTTTTGTGCAGATAATAGATACATATCCAATCTCGTTTTTCTACATGTAGACATTCAGTTTCCCCATCACTATATATTTTGTCAAGCAAATATTTGCTTTCAAACATGAGAGAATTATAGTTGTGTGTACTCAGGTTTGGATATTTTGTTCCATTGGTCTATGTAACTGGGTTTGTGCCAGTCCCAAACTACTTTATTATGTTTGCTCTGTTATGTCTCTTCAACTTTGGAATGGCAATCCCTCCAGCATTGCTAATTTTACCTAGGATTCTTTTGGCTATCTGCAATGTTTTGTGGTTTGTATTTAATTTCAGATATTTTTTTTTCTGTGAAGAATTTTATGCAATTTTGGTTGGGATTTCATTGAATCTGTGTATTGCCTTTGGTGAAATGCTCTTTTTCACAATAATTCTACCTAATCATGAACCTGGGAAATCTTGTCATTTTCTAGATTCTTACTCAAGCTTGTTCTTTGAAGATTTAATATTTCATTGTACAAGTCTTTCAGCTTTCTTGGTTATGTTTACTCCAAAATGCTGTCTTTTTGCTGAGGCTATAGTAAATGGGGTGTGTTCATGATTTCTCTCTATGCATGTGTTGTTACTATATAAAAAGCCTACACATTTTTGTAAATTGATTTGTATCCTGCCATTCTGAGGAATGCAGATGTCTTCTTGAAGAGTTTTGGGGATCTTATACATAATATATTGTCTGCAAATAAGGATAATTTGACTTTTTCTTTCCATGTTTGTATCTCCTTAGTTTCCTTCTTGTGACTTCTTATTGATCGATATTTAAACAGTATAACGAAAAAGAGTAAGGACAATGAACTAGTAAACCTCATTGCTTTGAGTTCTTCTCCACTTAGAATATATGTATGTATGTGTGTATATATATATATATATGTGTATATATATATATATATATGTATATATATATAATGTAGTATGCAGTTTGTAGTATATAGTAGTATATATTATATTAATATATTAATATCAATATAATATATATTATATAGACTTAGAATATGCAATATATAATTTTTATATGTATATATAATTATTTATTTATACATTTATTTTTATTTACTTATTTTTAATATATATGATTTTATGCCTCAGTTATTCATATACATCATGTGTGCGCAGGAGCCTGGCTAGATAAGAAGAGACATTGGTCCCTTAGAACTAGAGTTACATAGAGTTACGAAATGTTTGAATGTTCTGGGAAACAAAACTGTGCCCACTGCAAGAGCAGTAGCATTCATGACGGTTGTACCTTCTTTCCAGCCACAGCTTTTGTAATTTTCTTAAAAATCAGCTATTTCTGTCTTTATCTCATTGCAACATTAGCAATCTTGGGGACATAATATATACATAAGGAGATTCTAATTTTACCTCAATGTTAATAATTTCAAATTTTGAATGCAATTTAAGCAATATTAATATAAATTTAATTGTTTCAGTTTTGCTGGGCTAGCACACTGTATTCACACATTTAGTCATGTTCTCCCTTTTCTTTCTCTTAGGAGTTGGGTTCTGCTTAGTTATTTATTAATGCAAAGTTAATAAATTACTTGCTCAGTTCTTGGAGACTGAAACGTAATGGATTAGCTTTGGTTAACATAACAAGAAAGAGTCACAGCCTAAGCAGTGTCATTCAGGACAGTTGTAATAGGTCAGAAGGTATGCATGGGTGTGTGTCTGGGGGTGCAACAGGTAGGAGAATTTTAATGTTTATGGTCTTAGATTTTAGAAGTAACATGAAGATGGAACACTACAGAAATTAGATAGCAATTGTAGACTCTCCTTAATATGCAGTGGCTGTGTGCTCTTCACAGGGCAAACGCCAAGTAGTACGATTTAGAAGACATTTGATAGAAGTTATGTCACTTATTTCTCTATGGGAAATTATGGAAGTCATGCCTGGTCCAACCAACTGCACCAATAGGCCCTCCAGTGCTAACTCAGAGGTTTCTCAGAATCCATTTCATTCAGTCCAGGTGATTAAAAAATGAAACAAAGGAACTAAAGGTAGCCATAGTACTTTTATTCAGTAAATAAGTACAGGTTGGGTTTAATAATGAATATTTCTTGGACCTAATTTAGGATAAACTATATATTTAGATAATTATTATTCTTCAGGGATAGGTGATGCTTTTTTCAGGTCTTTTAAATTCAGTTAATATGTATATTTATTGTATCAAATAGATGTCTTTCACTTCTCAGTAAAATTTTTATAGTGACTCCAGTCATAGCCATTCAGTACGATAATTATATTCAAGATATTATGCATTTCTATTAACATTTTATATTATAATCAAATGGCATAACATCATTTGACTTCTAAGATTCCATGATACTTCATTCATTGAAAGAAACAGAGCCAGGCTAGAAACAAAAAGCATGGGATTAATTCTTTCTCACTGAAGAACAATCTAGGTAATTGGTTTTCATAAATCTTTAAACACGGAGGAAAAGAAACCCTCATGACATTTGGCCTTCAAACGGAACGTAGGAAAGTAGGCTTTGAATCAATTTCTTTTTGAAAGTCGAGCTAAATGAATTCTATTCTAAACCTCAGCTGTGCTATGGGTGAAAAGGAAAAGCTGCTCTCTGAAATAAGGTCAAGTTCAGAGCCCGCTGGTCAAAGGCAACTGTTCTTTAGTATTTGTGTTATTCCTGCACCTCCAACATGACAGTGCGGGTTGCCTTGCCTCTCCGATGCCTGCACTCGCTTGTTATTTCGTCATCACTCAGTGGAAGTCTAAGACGTAGGGAATGTGCTTCCTATCTGATATGGTTTCATAGTTTTGTTTCACTGGCAAACATCTTACCAGATACGGTAACTAAAAAGATGAGTCTAGAGCCAAAAATGTTACATAATTCAGGATCACGTCAGAAAGGTATATGCTATCTTTGATGAGTAATATTTTGTGGATTCTGAATTAATTTAGGTGTCATTAAAGACCAAATCACTTGTCTTGGGAATGACAGGTGTATTTAACTACTAAATATTGTGAACGGGGGATAGAAACATCAGAGGGTAGCAGCAAATGAACCTACTTTCATCACAGACAAGTTTCAGTGCACAAGGAAGCTGTGTATGGCAGTGACCCCTGCTGTCCTAGAAGGCATGTCTTTGGGAATCAAAACTCTGCTGAATACTGTGATCAAGCTTATCAGTCATTTGTCAGTAAATGTATCATTTATCCCTTAACCCCTCATGTTTTCCGAAGTAATTAATCCCTAATGTTTATAAGCTGACAGTTCAGCTCATCTCTTGACCTTGAGGTTACTTAGATTTCAATATACTTAAAATTTATTTTGCATTTGATATTATTGACTCTGTCCTTGGGGAAGCTGCCCCTCCTTGGTGTCAGAGATGTAACATCACTTGGTTCATTTTGTATTGATTGATTCCTGCTTTCTCTCTTTTATCAGCTCTTCTCTTCCTTTTTCTAATTAATAGTGTTCTCCAGTAGGAGGAACTTCCTTCAAAGTCTGCAATATCATATGTTCTTACTCATGACTTATTTGATGAAAATATTAGTTTATGAAATTACTTTATAAAGTCAAAAGTTTTGAATCATTTTGGCAATTTTAAATCTCTTCCCATTATTTTATGTGGAAATTTAAAAGGAAATGCCTGTCAATGCATAATTATTCAAACCTCTTAATTTAATCAATGGATATTTTTCAGCATTCTACTCTAGTTTTTATCATCCCAACTAACTCAATTATGTGGGATTTAAGAAGCTGTATTTTTGTATAATACATGTTCCAAAAACATACACTTCCTATGACCTTGGAAAAGCCTTGTGGGCAAAGCCTTCTCTGTTCAGACATGGTCCCTTCCTTCAGTATTTCTCACTAAGCTACATTGAAGTGGTTGGAATGACAGAAGGGGCAAGAAGATGGAGAGAAGGAGGCTCTTGAGATGGGAAGCAAGTCACAGTATAAAGTTAGATTACAAATATTTCTGCTTGTGTTAGCAAATCTATGTCCAATGTACACTGAAACAAAATCTTCTTTCACTGTGTGAAATTCTCACTTTTAGAAGGAAAATATCTCTGGTTGGAATACTCTTTAGTTTGAGAAATTGCTGTTTCTTTATTTGGAGGCCTCTGGATTTACCAGTCACCATGTTCATGCAAACCTCTGCATTCCTTTTGATTTTAAAGCACCTTATAGGTCTGTTCATCATATTTGCACACAAACCACACGACCCAAGACAGAGTCTCAGTAACCCTATAGAACAAATGACTGACAATAACCTAAGGAAGTTATATTGCTCCTTGGCTATGGCTCTAGGAGCCCTACTACAATATCTACCTTTACTTACAGATCGGCATGTAGATTCCAGGTACCTTTTTGAACTCAGCACAAGTAGGAAGAAACATCATGATTTGTTCTACACATTTGGGAGAAATAAAGACAGATAACTAATAGATCTTGTTAAATAGAAGTTGCCACAGCACTAGTTAATGGTCCATTCTACCCTTCATGAAATATTGCATTTTTATTTTTCCTTTTAATTTAAGAATACATTGTTCAAATTGTATAGTACATGATTACTAGTTGTCTTATCTTAAGCAAAATTATTTAAGAGCAACTTGCTCATAATTACTTGTATGTTGACATACATGAACTTGGGCACACATAAAACCATGTAGTATCCCAAGTGTTCTGCAGGTGCTTTCACACAAAACATAGATTTGTTTTTATACAAATGATTCCTTTGAATTTTAGTGTGCTTTATCCGGACTGTTTTTTTTTTTTTTCAGTTAGAAAAGCATATGAGTATAAATCTTACTGATTTAATTCAATGTCAATATTGGACTTTTGAGCATCTATCTCTTCCTGAGAAAATGTGAGGTTTTCTCATGATGGATTTTTAAAAGCAAGCTTCTCTGACCGTATTCACTACCCTACAAAATGGTATTTTATTAATTATATGATTAAGCGTATTTTCAATTATATTCTGCCTTATCACTATTGAAAAATTTACTACTTTAATTTTATCATAGAGGAGCAAGACCTGATTTGAAATTCACATTTTAATTCACATTTATACAATTGGAAAGTGTGGGAAGCATAAGGCTAGGACAGACTGGCACTAAAAACATAAGTTTAAATAAGAAAATACACTCAAACTGTAGTTGTTTTCTTCTGAAGGAAGCCATGTCCCACTGAGACCGTGGTTGGTCGGATATGGTATGATATGATCTGGAGATGTTAGCTCTCTTACCAGTGTTAGGCTCAACGTTGCAGCAATCTTTGTTGCAGGTGAAACTATCCTCTGACTGCACATGTGCCTCACCTTGTAATCGATGGTGATAAGTTGTTTTATTCCTTTGGAATAAATGCTAGTAAAGCCAGACTTCTTCTGTAGAAGTAGGCAAGGTCAGGAAGCCACTATAATTCATGAAAGAAAAAAAATAAAAGTATGAAGGGTGTCTTCCTAAATGACAATGGTTAACAATATTTCTGTCAGCTTGTCAAAACACTAAGAGACAGATGGGGGTCACCTTCTAATGTTGAAGGCAACCGAGAGTATGCTGTTTCTTATTTCTCATTTATCTTCTCTTACCATGCCGCAGTGCAATCACATTGTGTTTTGAGAGGGCATGCGGAGTATAAAATCAACCTGGATACAATTGGTCTTCTCAAAGGCAGTGAAATCAAGGGCTATTGTAGAGGTAGCAGTTTCAGGGACCCCAAAAAGAGCAGGGAAGAAGCGCCTAAGATCCTAGAAGGGGATGGGCTTAGGCTAGGGCATGACTCCATCAATCAGATTTTACCACAGTAATGTCGTTATAGAGCCATGGGAGAGGAATGCCTTTTCTGTTGTTCCAAGTGGTGACTAAAGTGGAAACTTGGTGATTTCAAAAGTCAGTTATGTCCAAGGACGCTTTCCTGAAGTGGATACTGGTGAAAGGTTGTGCTAATGTGAACACATAAAGGAATGTTTTGCTGAAACAGATGTGGGTGAAAAGATGTTTCACTAAGGCAGATATGTGAAGGAATGTTTTGTTAAAGCAGATGGGTTATACTTGTTTTGATAAAGTAAGTATGTAAAATGACGAAGGATTCTTTGCTAATGACACACGTGTATTGCTTTGTTTACACTGCATTGTTGAGCTCTGACTATCATGACTCCACAGAGATTAAAAACTTTGGGTAATGTTTTAGAAGCTTCTTACCAGGTTGGTGGACAGATTGACAGAGTGAGGTCAATGGATACAGACTCATATGGAGTTTTGCTAGGAGAGACACACCTGGTGTTTGGTTGAGGCAAGACCCATGGAAGGTCACATGATATTTGGAGGGAGTATAGGTGGGACTTAGGAGGCTTGCATAGTTAGCTTTACAATGCTTTGTTGGTCTCACTTCTGTGTCTTCAATGATCTTCACTTCCTTCAGGGAGGCACAGCCTAGAACTTCTCTTGGCATTCCTTCTGGTCTTGGTCCTTCCTGCTGACTCATGCTGATTTGGCAGAGGCCTTGCTGTTTCTGCTAGGTCATGCTACCAGTACTGATTGGTGTTTTTTTATCTGGACACTATAGACTATTGATATATTTGTGAAGTGTTATCGGGTAGATCAAGTTGCCACTACTGATTCCTATAAACTAAACTGCTAATTTTCTGACAATATAGATTAAATTTACTCCAAAAAACAATTTCTAAACAGGCTCACTTCCCCCATATGCTAAGAAACTTTCTTTTCCACTACTTCTGGTAGGTGGTAGGCTAAATGGGATGGTAAAACATCTATAAGTGCTTATTAAAATAGGTTTAAAATGTCTACCAGCAGGTGACTATCATGAATAAGTATGCAAAGTGACCTGCAATCTGGAACCTTACTCTATCATAGACAACAACTTTCTTCCAGTCCAGCATGCGGTGGTACATATATCAGCATTGCTAATGTCACAACTGGAGCCCAGACCTCAGCTACTGAGTGAGGTTTTAGCCCATAGTACAGGGTAAGGAGCCTGGAGAGCCTGTTTTGACTCCACTGAGTGTTTAGCAAAATGTCAGAGCACAACCAACAGAAACAGTGGGGCAATGCTTTCATATAAAATACTCTGACTAGGTCAACTATTCCAGCAGCAGTGGGGATAAATGTCTAGGACTAGATCAGTGCTAGTACTGTATCCATGGGCTTCATGAACAATGTTGTGGGGATAAGCGGAGCTTTCTAACTGAGCCATACATGAGAATTAGCTGGCAAATGTCATTGCATCTATACTCACAATGAAGTTAAGAACAAGTAAATGGAGAAGAGGAGCAGTATAAATCTGAGGGTTACACCCTTCTATGAGGTCATTTCAGAGCTCAGTCACAGACAACTGATGAACTCTTCGTGCTGGCGTTGTCCCTATGGATCAATCCTCAGAACTAAATCTATCACTAGGTGAGTAACTTAAAGCTGCATACCAAGTATATAGGGACTTGCCAACAACTATAAATGGATTCTTTATACTATACTATCCTGGATTATTATGCTATAAAATCTGTTTGACTTAGTAAGCATGAAAATAATAAGAAACTCTTGATCAGCATATTTTAGTCACTTCTCAGTTGCTGTGACAAAACACCAAGACCAAGTAAACGAAGGAGAAAGAATTTATTGGGAGCTTCGTTACAATCTCAGAGGGTTAGAATTCATGATCCTCGATATAAGGAGCATGGCAGCAGGCAGCAGGCAGCAGGCAGCAGGCAGGCAGCAGGCAGCAGGCAGCAGGCAGCAGGCAGCAGGCAGCAGGCAGCAGGCAGCAGGCAGCAGGCAGCAGGCAGCAGGCAGCAGGCAGCAGGCAGCAGGCAGCAGGCAGGCAGCAGGCAGCAGGCAGCAGGCAGCAGGCAGGCAGCCATCAGGCAGGCAGACAGGCAGCAGGCAGCAGGCAGGCAGCAGGCAGCAGGCAGCAGGCAGCAGGCAGGCAGTGGGCAGCAGGCAGGGGGCAGGCAGGGGAGGCAGGCAGGGCGGGCAGCGGGCAGCGGGCAGCAGGCAGGCAGGCAGCAGGCAGCAGGCAGCAGGCAGCAGGCAGCAGGCGGCAGGCAGCAGGCAGGCAGGGGAGGCAGGCAGGCGGGCAGTAGGCAGGCAGGCGGCAGCAGGCAAGGAGGCAGTGGGCAGCAGGGCAGGCAGCAGGCAGGTGGGCAGGGAGGCAGGCAGGGGGCGGGCAGGGGGAGGCAGGCAGGCAGGCAGGCAGGCAGGCAGGCATCAGGCATCAGGCAGCAGGCAGGCAGGCAGGCAGGCAGCAGGCAGGCAGCAGGCAGCAGGCAGCAGGCAGCAGGCAGCAGGCAGCAGGCAGCAGGCAGCAGGCAGCAGGCAGCAGGCAGGCAGGGAGGCAGGCAGGGAGGCAGGCAGGGCAGGCGTGGGCAGCAGGCAGGCAGCAGGCAAGGGAGGCAGTGGGCAGCAGGCAGCGGGCAGCAGGCAGGCAGGCAGGCAGGCAGCAGGCAGAAGGCTGCAGGCAGCAGGCAGCAGGCAGCAGGCAGCAGGCAGCAGGCAGCAGGCAGCAGGCAGCAGGCAGCAGGCAGCAGGCAGCAGGCAGCAGGCAGGCAGGCAGGCAGGCAGACAGGCATTCAGTCAGTCAGTCAGGCAGGCATGTCTTTAATGCAGTAGCTAAGAGCTTCCAAAGTCATGAGACAGAGAGGCAGAAAGGGCTTACTGGGAATGACATAGCTTTTAATACCACAACGTCCACACTAACGACGCACCTCTTTCAACGAGGCCTTGCCTCCTAACCTTTCTTAAACAGCTCCTCCAACTTCGGCCCAAGAATTCAAATATACGAGACTGTGGGGGTTGTTCTCATTCCGCAGCCCACGCATGGCACCATTCTTCTCACTTTCCTATCACTCCACTCCCCAACTTCCTAAAGAAGTGGCTTTACAGGGAATTACCACAAACCTCTCTTTAGCAAAACTAGGAGGAGTTTGTAGCTGTTATACATAGATAAATATATGATGTATATAAAAAACAGTTGGTACTGCCACAAGCTCCAGAGAGTAATACCAGTACCAGGTAAAGCATCATTTTCTAACATCTTTAGCAGCTTCTCTCCAGATTCCTTTGCTGGGCTTGGGCAGGAGATTTTCAGACAGATTTAACCATACTGCTAGTGGATGTCTTCTTCCTGGGTCCAGTGATGTGTATTCTTATATGGGCACTGCGAGTTTTGTTTGAGATCTTGTAGGACAGACGATATAATAACCCCAAAATGCAAGTGTACAACTCCAGAACTTGGGATATAATGCAGCATACAGGATGCATTATGTTTGGTAGGGAGTATACATGACTCAGTAGAACACAGGATAGCTCTCAAGGTGGCTTTGAAATGTAGAATGTGGTGTGGCAATCTAAGTCCAAGCTCTATCAAGACCTCTCACACTAGAAACATTCTTCTTCTTCTTCAGTATTTTTGTCCATTAATTCTCCTCGTTTCCAACTACAAAACCCAGGGTAGACTGCAGCAGTCCCATGCTACTAAATTGTAATGCAAATGGAGTATTGCAAACAAGACTCACTTCCCTCTGAAATACTTTCCTGATCCTCCAGTTTTGACTTACTTTCAACCGTAGACTTTTTGTTGTACCTCCTGTCTATTTTTAATAAAGCTGTTTCACACAGTAAAGGATGAGGGGTGTGTGTGTGTGTGTGTGTGTGTGTGTGTGTGTGTGTGTGTTTGTGTGTATGTGTGTGTATGTGTATTGTGTTATTGAATTTTGACAAATTGTTAATCACTGCCTCATGAACCTACTTCACACGTACAGCTAAAGAAAACTGGGATGATTAAATGGCAGTGTTAAATCATGCACATACATTTGCTCCTGTGAATTAAGATTCCAGACACCGCCACTTCACGACCATCATTGTATAATAGCCATTTGCCGGTAGCAAGGCCTCTCAAGATGCAGTTTTGGCAGGCGATTACCCATGTAAGTCAGATAAGAGCTGACCTCAATGATGAAATCAGGAAAGGTCTCACCATTTATGCTGGTTAAGTAGAAGAAAGCCCAGGACAGTCTGCTGTGACAGCGGTGGGCAGTGACTCTAGTTTTATCTTAAAGTACACACATGGTGTGCATAAATCAACTGCCACAAGCACTATGCTTCTATGCTCTATGCTGAGAAACTTCATCTTGAGTGGAAAGTTGATAAGCAGGGACTATCACAAGAAACAAACCTGCCAAGAGGCAGATTCAGTTCCTGGCCAAGCTCACCTGGAACCACTATACTGACTTCTTTTGGTTACTGAAGCCAAGTGGAACTAGGTTTTATTTTAGTGTCTTGAATTTACAAAGCAACTGAAAGTACATTAACTTCAGAAAAATGAATGAAATTTCAGAGAATATTTCTTCATTCATCGTGCAGCTCTGGAGCTAGTGAGCAGTTGACAGTCGCTTGCATTTCATGGCTGACTTTTCAACAGAGAACAATGAGGTTAGACATCCTCCAACAACGAATAACGCTTCATTCTCAGAGGCTTCCTTTAAAGGCTGTTTTAGATACAGAAATAGCTTAACTTAAGTAAATCGATGTGAACGCAATATGAGCCATCCTGTTCAAAGAATTTTGGAAAATACAAAACTGAAAATAATCCAAAATAAAAAGCCCTTTTACATAAGCAAAACTAAATACCAGCAGTAAAGCAACTCTGTATTAGTCAGGCATATGCCAAGAGCTCTGTATGTATTATAAGCAATGCCCAAACTGCACAACAATTTGATAATTTAGACAGTATTGTCTACTTAGGCTACTTCTGACAAGAACAGAGACAAGGATGAATGCACACAACAAGGATTTCTAAGTTATCATTACCAACTCTAGTGGCGTAAATGAGTAAATCTGTACAACTCTTTAGTCTGATCTACACAGCAGTTTTGAAACTTCTTGAGTAACTACTATTTTTTAAAGCTTCTACCCTTTATTTTCTCTGGCAAATGTTAGACACATGTATCAAGAGTGTGTAATGGCAGGGACCTAATTAAGATCTTACTACAGTATTGAAAACTGTGACCACTCTCCTCCAAAATCGATATGAGGACAGGCATATAGAGATAGCATGCTTTGCACTGCTTTCTCACAAGTATAGGAAATAGGCAAGGCATCCATGATAGTAGCATAAATGGGGCTTGCTTAGAAAGCACAAACAACAACTTGTATTTAACACCTTTAATGATGAAATTATGATCTAGACAATAAAAATATAAGGCAGATTAAAATATCCAGGATATCTGAAGAGAATTTCTTTCACCTTTTATCATATTAAAGGAATGAATAAAATAGACATTTATACAACAAAAACCTCATTTATAAATGAGAAGATATGTGTAGGAGTTTCTTCTAATAGAAAATATTCCACCTTAAATGGAAGCTCCTTGAAACACTGAATGTTCTAAGGACAGAAGGAAAAATCCCACTCTTCAAGAAAGCTTTTCAACACTCTAAAAGTTCTATACCAATGGTTCTCAACATATGGGTTGTTGAGAATCATAATACCATTTGGAGACTAGTGACCCTTTTGCAGCAGTTGCCTAAGCAGTTGTCACTCACAGATATTTACATTTTTATTTTTCATGAAAATAGCAAAATTACAGTTATGAACTAGCAATGAAAATAATTTTATGGTTGGTGGGTCACCACAACAAGAAGATCTGTAATAAAGAGTTGCAGCATTAGGAAGGTTGAGAATGAATGTTCTAAAGAGAGTCTCATTAAACCTCAGCAAGGAAATAACTCAAAGGTCTTAGATAATCCCTGAAAACACAAAGCTCCTTCCCACCTCCCCAGGGTTACATAAGCCATAAAGAGTGCTTAGAATTTTGAGGCCAGCCAAACTTATTGTAAGAGGCAGAGGTAAATGAGTTTTCTGGGAGGGGAAAAAGACCAGTTGCCTAGAAAACAAAGAATCACTGTAGAAGAAGTTCAGACTCATTGATCTGCCTGGAAGAAGCTAAGACCAACAGAGCTGTCTGGAAGAAATGCCAAGCAGTCAACTGCCTGGAAAGGCTAACTAGAGTTGAGATGTCAAGAAAAGATGCTCTCTCACCTATCATATGACTTGCAAGTTGTCCAGAACACAGATTTCATGTGTTCCATGTTTGAGTGGGCTTTCAGTGATACAGCTCCCTTTAAGTCATTCCTGTTTCTGTAAGTGAATCCTCACATGTATTCCTGTAAGTAACTCCAATAAATTCATTGCATTTTGATGAGATATATATTTTAATATGTCATTGGTTCCCTATCCAGGATGAGTAGACATTTGTTCATGTGTCCCCCAAAAGACGGTCACACAGCAGATGCATATCATGAATTCCATCCATTTCTTTTTATTATCACAACCTAATTTATATAATTTCATACTCAGTGGGGGCTGGGATGTAAAATTGCAATTTCAAAAGAGGAAGCAGTTCTTTGTTTTATCATGTGTTAGATTTTGGACTTTCATACTCATGGCAAATTGCTTTTACCACAATATTTCTTTTAGTTTTATACATGTAAGACAAAAATGTTAATATTTAGTGACAGTCTCTAACCCCCAGAGCTCGCTCAGATACAATTCCAGTTATTTTAGAATGCTAAATGTCTTCTTTTATATACAATTATAAAACTTGTGCTACTTTAGCGAAGTTATGTATAATAATGAAGAGATTGTGTTTTTGTCTCCATATATATTTTACATTATATTTGTTTAAAAACATAGTTTTCTTCTTATGCATGCAACAGCGAATCCTATTCCAGTATTTAATCATGGGAGATTGAGAGCAAAAGCATTGAAAACTAGAGATTTTATGCAGGCTGGTGTCTCTTTTCATTCATCCTTTGCCAGGGTTACAAATGGGAAAATACAACCTAGGCTTCATAGTTGCTTGGCATCCTCATATTGAAGCTTAATGGTCCTAATTATTGGAAACAAATGCTCGGCTATTCTGATATCTTCTTGTCAAGAGTGATGGATTTAACTGTTGCTTATGTGAGCTGGTGAAATTGTGTTTCTCTTGAAGATAGCCCGTGTGGCTACTCTCAAAACCAGAAAAAATATGGTCAAGTAACAGAGAATGAAGTAACTGAGAACAAATGAAAAGAAGTTTTCCTTATCTCCAGTGACCTCAGGGAAATTGTGCTGGAGAGGGTCATAACCCAAAATTTTTGACTAATTCTTTGAGGACAGTTTGGTGAAAAAAATCAACATGCATTGTCTCCACTGTGTGAAGGAACCATAGAAGAGCCAGAGACTCAGCAAGTGTTTGTCTTTCTTGGGTATAGACCTGTGTTTGTAAACATGATAACAAATATTTCATTTTCATAGCTTCTGAGAGTTATTCTTTCTTTCATAATCTATCATTTTGGATTGATCATTAACATCTTAATAAATGATATGTTATTTGTTCACCTGTGATGAATAAAAGTAGGTAGAGTCTTTGGAAAACTGAGCAAAGAAAAGCTGTTTCCTATAATATGAATCATGTAGATTTGTCTTATAACTTGTTTTGTCATTTACAAAAATCTTTCAATTCACATTAAAGAGGCCATCAGAAGAATAGGAATCTACGTCACTGTAACAGTATATCTATCCTTCCACACAGAGCCACCAGCAGATATATGCAGACATTTTTGTATAAATTTTGGTTGTTTAGCGTTCTTTAATAAATAATCCTCGGAATCTAACTGAAGAATTACATGCTGAGATACTTGAGTCAGTTTCTAAGTTAAAACAAATAACTCATATCACAGTATTTTTTAATGGAAACTTAACTTCAGTCCCCTTCCTCATTACATAATATCAGTCAAATCGCAATTCATCCTTTTCTCCACCTGATGCCTAACAGCTGAGACAGGAGCTGCCAGATTAGACCAGGACTGTATTTCAGAAATGCATCTTTATACACACCATAATATTTGGGACGTGAAAACAAATGTACCAAGGTTGGGAGGGTCAGACAGAGAGATTCATCATATTTTAAAAGCATTTTGAAGAAGACTTTAGACTTTAGTATGTGTGAGGATCTATGGAAGAGGAAATGAGAGTGATAATAAAAATGGCATACTTACATACAGAGAAATGAGGGGACGGGGACATCGCTCAGCAGTTGAGAGTACTTGTTTTGATTGCAGAAAATCTGAATTCAATTGCCAACGCTAATATCAGCAGGTTAACAAACACCTGTGTATTGAATAGTTTCTTTCTGGCTACTTCATGCATGTAGTGCACATACATTTACTCTGACAAACACACAACATATAAATAAAATAATCTCTATGCAGAGAAATGAAACGTGATAAAAAGTAAAGGTAGATGCCAGTAGCTGCAATATGTATTTCATCTTAAAAAACAAAAATCAATCAAACAAACAAAAAACAGAGAAGGCTTTAGTGACCAAGTGAAACCTGTGCCCTGATGATGGGTGTTTTGTGGTTGCCTAAGAGATGGATACTCAAGATGGAGACCAAGTACAACATCGCAAAACGTGAACATTTATTTAGATTGCTTAAGGGGAAAGTGCTTTAAAATCAGATCAGAAAGTAGACTGGTTCAGGTTATATAAATAATTGAGGGCTTTGTCTCATCCTATGAAGCAGATCTACTCTTTAATAATCACAAAAATGGCATTCTCAGCTTTTTTTCCCCATCAGCTATGGCCATTGTCTGAGTTTTAGTCCATGGAATTAAAACAATGTGTGAGAAGGGAAATTTCCTAGCCTTGATCATCATAATTCTCTCTATGTCCTAACATGAGACATAACATAAGACTGTGCAGCCATCATCTCAGGGACAGAGAGCCTTGACAATGAGTTTCTATGATTGAGCCACTAAGGGGAAGATAACAAACTAATGAAAAATTATCATTTGTTGCACTTGATTGAATATATCTTTCTTGATTTGAAAAAAATTGGATAAATTTACTTTATAAAATATTAAGCTGTTGAAAACATTGACTGCTCCTTGGGGACAGGAAAGAAGACATTTGGAATGCATTTAAAAAGAAACAGAAAGCACAACTAAATGTTATTTGTCTGAGAAAGAGAGTAGATATTTTTGGAACTTTGAGTCAACTGTATATTTTGCACATTTAAAATGTAATGAAAGATTAAAAATAGAATAAGGATATGGGATGAAGATCTGGAGAATTGTTGAGAAAGAGGCACAATAGTTGCTGTCAAGGAAGTGGACAGTGCCCTGGAGAAATGAATAGGATCATTGGGTATCACTTGAGTTTCAATTCTTCATGATGAACATCACTGTGAGGTAGGGCCTCTCTGCAAGAATATATGGGTTCCTCTGTCCACCATTTGCCCATGTACAAGAAAATTTGGGTCTAACATAACATTGTTTTGTTAGATGAATTTCATAACAAGGACACAAGAGAAGAGAATTAAGGACATGTGAAAAGATGGATAATGATGGAGCTTCCAAAGTGTGAAAGAGTTAAATGATGCTTAAAAACAAAGGGCTAATTCTAGTGAGATAGAACATGTTAGAATCATAGAAAGTATTTTATAGAAGTATGGTAAGTTTTGGCTAGAAAATGTCTATTGAACTTACGAGAAAATAGGTAGTTACTGCCAGTGGAAAAATATAATATGTGTTAGTTTAAATGGGTAGCTGAAACATGAGTTAGTATTTGAAGTTACTCTACTAAAGACAAGGAACTGGAGAAAGCAAGTTGATCATAAAGATCTTTTGCCAAAGCACCTAAAATAAATAATAATTGTCTTTCCCTTTTCTTTTATTGGGTATTTTCTTTATTTATATTTCAAATGTTATCCCATTTCCTGCTTTCCCCTCCAGAAATCCCCTATCCCATACCCCCTCCCCCTGTTTCTATGAGGGTATTTCCCCACCCACCCACATACTCTCTCTATCTCCCTGCCCTGTCATTCCTGTACACTGGGGAATTGAGCCTTCACAGGACCAAGGGCCTCTCCTCCCATTGATGCCAGACAAGGCCATCGTCTGCTACATATGCGACTGGAACCATGGGATGTTCCATGTACACTTTTTGGTTGGTAGTTTAGTCCCTGGGAGCTCTGGGCAGGTTTTGGTTGGTTAATATTGTTGTTCTTCCTATGCTGTTACAAACCCTTCAGCTCTTTCAGTCCTTTCTTAATCCATCATTCAAATTGTCTTAAAAAAAAAAAAACAAAACAGAACACAACCATTTCAATTCTTATGTCTCTTGTTTTACGTCTAACATATTTTCAGTCAGTATGGCATCCTTTCACCTTCAATTCTACCTACTTTCTGTTGCTTTGATTATATACCTAACATAACCTACTTGAGGAAAAAGTAGTTTATTTCTTCTTACAGTTTACACTCAATTATAGAATTAAATCATGGCAGGGATATAAGGCAAAAACCTGGAGGCAGCAACTGAGTCAGAGGCCACGTATTAATACTATTTACCGGTTTGTCCACCATGGCTTTCTCAGTTTGCTTTCTTATACCATCCTGGACCACCCATTCTTGAATTAGACTGCTCTTAGCCTGCTGGGTCCTTTCACATCAATCAATAATCAAAGAAATACGCCCACAAAATGAGCCCCAGAATGTCTGATAGAGGCAATTCCTCAATTAAGTTTTGCTCATCTCAGATAACTCTAATTTTGTGTCAGGTTGTCAAGACTAACCAGTACTTTTTTCATATCTCCTAACTGCTATCTTTATTGCCTATTTCCCATTTAGATGTAAATGAATTTGATTAATGTGATCTTTAATTATGGTTATCAACTTTTCTTGATTGAGAGGTTCATGGAAATCAGTTAAAGGCAACCATGGGTATATCTGTGAATGCATTTTCAGAAAGGATTTACATGTAGGACTGCAACTGTGGGCAACATTAACTATTAGGCTGGAGACCGCGAATTAAAGTGGAGAAAGAGAAAGGCAACTGATGCATGTGAGCACCATTGTACTTTGCTGCTTCTACCATTCAGTAACAACAGACTAGCTTCTTCAGCCTTTTACCACAGACATGTCAGATTAGCATCCAACGGAGGAGCAGTTTCTAGGCCTTTGGCCTTGCACTGGACAGTAATAAGGGTTCCACATATTTAGTTTTCCAAATTCTTATACTGAATAGCTTTAGTTACTCTGACTCTTCTGAATAAGATAATTCTAATTGGGATATCCATCCCTCTCTTTCTGTCTCTCTGTCTCTGTCTCTGTCTCTCTGTCTCTCTCTGCCTCTCTCTGTCTCTCTCTGTCTCTCTCTGTCTCTCTCTGTCTCTCTCTCTCTCTCTCTCTCTCTCTCTATATATATATATATATATATATATATATCCTATTGGTTATTTCTATAATAATATTCCCTAACACAATGCCAAATAAAGTGTAGATATTCTTCTAAAACAAAACAATAAAATAGAAGCTCTATAATGCTTAGTAAAGAAATCCAGTGCCTTTTTAGATTACTTAGATTGATAGATAGTCAGAGTTTTAAACAGTATTTTGAGCTACTAACAATTCAAACAACTTTGCTTCTGAAATAGTAGGTTGGCTGTAGAGGGGTGATCCCTGCTATACTCTTGGTTGACTAATTGAAAGAAAAAAGTACATGCAGCTGCCAATTGACTTTTATAAGTGTCTTTACTGAGAAAATAGTCGTGGTTGTTAAATATAGATTACAATTAGATCTACATTTTTTGTTAAATCAGCTTTTAACTGTACCTATTATTGATTATCATGAAGTTGATAATTACTCTTTTTGTTTAATAATAAAGTACTATGATAAAGCAAATTAAGACAGAAAGGCCTTATTTTTTTTACTCCAAGTTTAAAAGGAATAATCTATCATGATGGAGAAGGCATGGTGGCTTTCTCCTTTGTATTCACTCTAGGCATCTAGATAATGAAGAGGTGTAGTTAACAGAGGGCATTTCCTCCCACTACAACTAGCCTATTCAATATAATGCTTCATAGGATAATCTATTCGAAATATTCCCCCATTTGTGTTTCTGGAGGCAGATATTTTAAATGATTCAATATCCTGTCTAACTGACACTCAACATTAACCTTCTTAACTCCACTCCTTTTCAATTGCATACGAAAATTTATTATCTTTAACTATAATCTTACAAGAAAATACCCATATCCTCAGAGTTACACAATTTATAATATAAGACTTTTATTGAGTACAATTATAAAAGTTTCCACCATCTTTAACAATTCTCAAACTATTGAAAAGGCCATAGTCCAATTCACATCAGAGATTTGAAGATAAACCTTTTACCTGTAACCTATAATGGCAAAGTAAACATTTCCATTTCAAAAGGGAAGAAGAGGAATTGTACCAGGCAGAAACTGAATTATAACATTTCATATATCAAATACTGAAAATTCATAAACAGTATGTGAAGGAAATCACTGGGTTCTAAAGACCTCTGGTAGCCTGATCCCTCCTTCTCTGCTCCCTTCAGTATACAAAAACATTCTTTGGACCCACTTCGTGTCTATAGTTTCCTCAGTAGGTCATTTCATCTCCAAAGCCCTGACATCCAATTTCAATATCTGTCTCATCTTCATAACAGTATTTTAAATGAACATCTCAGACACACATTTCTTGGCTTCAGGTGCTCTGTGAAATTGTGAAGTAGGCTCCATAACCCCCTCGATTTTGTCTTTCATGCCTCTATTACCAATAGAATAGATAATTGCTGCCAAGTGCAGCCATAAGAAATTGCTGTGGATGATAGTGTATGCTCAGTTTAGATTCACTATTTTCAAGACATTTACTCTTCCACAAGTTGGAATTGTTCTTAGTTATGGTGTTGTCCCTAGGTGTGTTTCCTACTCAGATAGCAAAGAACAACATGGTTCTCCTTAACAATCACAGCTTCTTTTGCAGCATGTGGTTTTGTTGCAAGATTCAATTTGATTAAGCTCTTTCCATTTTGGAAATGCTGTGTATTTAGACTTTCCTGCATTTGTACTTTTTCAGTGTAAAAATAGACATGTACAGTAAACAGAAGATATGGCAACTCATGATTGTACCATTATCTTGAAACTTTCTTCACCAAATTAATCCATTATCTTATATTCAACTTTAAGTTCTAAGGACAGAGACATAAATCTGTTCTAATATCTCACTAATCCAGTTCTAAAGAATAAGAACTGTGTGGTTGTGTTTATGAGAGTGGCAACCCACTTCTTGATATTGATTCTCTGTGTTACTCATCCTGTTGATGTGATAATATGCCATGATAAAAGCATTTTGGTTCTCAGTTTGAGTGTAGAAGCTTCCATAGCAGTAAAGTCACAGGAGCTCGAAAAGGCAGTCATTTATATACCACCAATGGTCAAGAAGCAAAGAATAATGAATGCTGGTGCTCAGCTTACAGTCTCCTTTTTTATTTCAATCTAGAAATAAAAAAGCCTATGGGATGATGCAGCCCATAGTGGTTTGTTCGCCACTCATCAGTTAACCTAAATAAAATGATCCCACTTAAGTATATTAGAGACTAACCCTAGTCTAAATAAGTCTTCATTGGTTGCCTGTGGCTTGTCTCCTAGGTGATTTTAGACCTTGTCAGAATGTTAGTTGTCACTAACCATCTAAAAACTAATTAACTATTGGTTTCCCTAGGATCACAGTTCTTTTTAAATGATATATTGTCTACTATTTCCTATTTCTCAAGGCAAATATGAGGCTAACAGAATAATAAAGATGATCTAAGATTTAAAAACAGAAAAAATAGAAATATGGAAGAGTCAAGCTCAAAGGAAGATGAAATAAAAATTGTCAATAACCCAATTAGAAAACTCAGGGAGAATTCTGATTAGTAGAATGGAGCAAGTAGAAGGGACAATATCAAAACTCAATGCTAAAGTAGGAGGATTAGATTGTACAAGTAAAGAGTGTGGGGGGAGAATTAAACACACAGGAAAAGAATGTGCAAGAAATATAGGGCACTATGAAAAGAGAAAAGACGAAGTTTTGAAGAACAGACACAGCTGAGATCAATAGCAGAGAACAAAGCTTTAGCAAGATCACAAAATTTCTCCAAACTAAGGAGTCCAAATACAAGATGCCGATATAGTACTAAACAAACAAAATAAAAAAGAAATTTCTTGAGATCTGAAGTTATTTTCTAAAGCATACATTTTAATAAGGTCTCAACCTCTCCTCTAGCCCACCACCCAACAGAAGTAGTGGAAAAGTTATTAGAATGTGGGGGAAGTGAACCTATTCAGCAGTAGTTTTTTAGACTAAGTTTGATCTTCTTTGGCAGCAGTTCAGTCCTGTAGCAAACACCAAATATGATTCAGCAGATGAGGACCAGTCCTCTAGACTGGCAGACACCAGGTGCTAACCAGCAGACATTCTCCAGTCCTTTTAGCAAGCAGACACTAGGCAGCTGTAGTTCAATCCTGAAGAAACTGTTAGGTCACTAACTGGCCTAAGGTAAGGCCTTTGAAGTGGCAAATTCATGCAGGAATCTCACAAGCAATTCTTGGGTGAGTTTCTCTCAATGGCAGCATTATCACAAGTTGAGCTCAACATTGCTGTGTAAGGTGAACCAATACATGCATGTGTTAGTGAAGAATAGCAAGGTGGACCAAACCAAAACAATGCTCAGTGGTTGTCATATTTATACTCTTTCATCATAGGTCATTCCACATGTTTGCCATCTCAAAAATTATTTCACATGTGTCTACTTCAGGAAAATATTCTTTCACATGTTTGCTTTAGCAAGACATCCTTTCAACTATGTTCCCCAGCAAAACATCATTTGACATAATTAACTTTCCAAAGAACAAGAAGTTTTCACTTCATTATTCTATAATTCCAAAAAAAATAACAATAATGATGAAATTCAGCCAAGTTATAAAGAAAATCAACAATGCCAGAATGTATTTGATCTTACATGGATGGAGACTTTAAATGGGGGAGTCTTTTAATTATTTCATCTACCTTGTTTTTCTTTGGAAATACTATAAAGTCATATTTGGATATATCGGAGTGTAGAAATCTCCATTTCCAATTGCCTTTATACTTTGCTTACAGTTGTGACAATAAAAATAGTCAAATTTTGGACAAACAACAATGTCTTAAATATTCATAAGTATTTTATTCTGGACTATCTGGCAATGGGCATTGCTATGGGTTTTGAGAATGTTTTAACCCTCAAAATTTCGATTATCTTAATGAGGCTTCAGACAAGACAGAATGTGAGTTGGAAAGATCTTACACAGGGCCCCCAGTTTGAAATAGGGACCAATCTATTGACAAATAATGATACTGGGAATTAATAGCCACATGAAACAGACAGGGAATGCACCAGGAAGTTCCTCTCAGCAATAACCCAGACAGCCTCCATACTATACAAATAACCCCACAAACCCGTATCCTTCTAAGTTTTGCCTTCATTTTATCTTGCTTTTTCTATTAGTATTGTATTCATTCTCTAGCTTTTCATATTACTACCTAGGTGTCTCTTTCCAATTCCTTGTCATATGACAAAACAAACAAACAAAAAGAACCCTGAAATGATAGCAGGTACCTACTAATTCAGATACTTGCTGGTATCACTTGAAAATCCATCTAGGTAGACATAACATTTACTTTTCAGACACTTTTAATTTTTAAAATTATTCTTCTCTTATATAATACATCCCAAATGCAATTGTTTCTTTCTACTTCTACTTGTATCCCTACCTTCCATTTCCAGAAGAAGAAAAGAAGAAAGGAGGAGGAGGAGGATGAAGAGGAGGAGGAGGAGGAAAAGGAGAAGGAAGAGAAGGAGGAGAAGGAGAAGGAAAGAAGAAGAAGAAGAGGAAGAAGAAGAAGAAGAGGAAGAAGAAGGAAGAAGAAGAAGGAAGAGGAAGAAGAAGAAGAAGAAGAAGAAGAAGAAGAAGAAGAAGAAGAAGAAGAAGAAGAAGAAGAAGAAGAGAGAAGAAGAAAAAACAGAAGGAAAAAAAGAAGAAAAGAAAAGAAGAGAGGAGGAAGAAGAAGAAGAAGAAGAAGAAGAAGAAGAAGAAGAAGAAGAAGAAGAAGAAGAAGAAGAAGAAGAAGAAGAAGAAGAAGAAGATGAAGAAGAAGAGGAGGAGCAACAACAACAACAACAACTACAACAACAACTTAGAGTTTGTGCCTGGTCCATGTGGCTCTAGACTATGGGGACATACAGGATCAATATGAAGTCCTTGCATGTGAAGATTCTGTTGTGTTATTACTTATTCTTCCTTGATACAAAATCTACAGAGCCTGAAGAAAAATGAGAGAAACCCATCCCTGCTGAACTGGATCATAGGACTCATTAAGTGTCCATTTGGGTATTACCAACCAAGGTCCTCATCACCTTCAGGTCTGTAAGACAACATTCTCAGGCTGACAGGATTAGAAAATTGGTCCTTGTGTCTAGGTTTACGAAATCAGATAGACTGGGTTCACAGTTAAGAAAAAGTTTATTTGGCATATACCTTGGGTACTGAATGGAGTTTTCTTGGGTTTGCTGAGCCCTGTGGTAAATTAAGATATTTAGAAGTAATGGAGATTCTGGTAGATCTAGAAGACAGAAAACAATGTAGTTTGAGTTAATAATGAGATAAACTACTTAAGAGATGGTACAAAGAAGAGCAAGTCTTTAGGCTATCAGAAATAAGGAACTTTCTCTAATGGTAAACTAGCCACCTTGGTCCTGAAGACAACCAAGGTACACAGGAGTCCTGCTGAGACTCTCAGAGATTGGAGATGCATGGACTCCCCAATGTAGAACACCAGGTCAAAGAGGCCTGATGACTTAAGGGAAATATCTATCATTTACAGAAGTCTAAGACTAGAGAGCATAGTGTCATCTATCCTACATACTGATCTATATCCAGTAGTGCTCTTTTAATAAAGTAATTAATAGATGCAGTAAAATCTTTTTATACTGTATTATTTATTGCCAATGGTTTTTTTCCAGTATTCTTTTAACTGCCTAAAACAACCCTAATGTTGTTGATTTGATGATGATGGAACTTCTAAGACATTGCCCACACTCAGTAAAATCAAGCTTTGTTACATAATTCCTGCCATTGAGTATTTTGTAGATTTGTAATAAATTGGCAAGAACAGCCTCAAAAGGCAAAGGATGTTAGATGATAAGCTCCTTGCCAGAATTTTTTCCTAATAATTGTTTTCCAGAGAAGACTTCCAAATAATAAGGCCTATTTCCCTGCTGTTGGTTTCACTCCGCAATTAGATAAGTCCCTAATACTAAGGAAGTTACATGAATTGGTTGCCGGACAATGAGAAATCCAGGCTAAGACTTAACTAAAAGCTTTCTCCTTTCTAAATGTCTTCCACAATGTTCTGAGAGACTGTTCAAGTTGGTGGGGATTGGTCAACAACTGTCCCACACAACTACAAATTCTGCTTTGCTGTATTATCAAACTAACAAGAAAGATGTGAATCTGGGCCCAATAATGGTATAGGTATTTTGGTGTAACCAACACTTATTGATTGAATTTAAGGACCATTCTGCAGGAAGAGTTTTTGATATTGTGAATCAAGACAAAAATCTATGCCTTAGGTGTAATAGATTTCAGGGGGAAGTTAACTACTATTTCTTTATTAAGGATGTGATGTAACTATAAAATTGCCCTCTAAATGTGGTTATACACAAAGACCATTATTATCAGCCACAATTGGTCATGAAAGGAAACTACTCTTTTAAAATGTGGTATACTGAAGAGATACGTAATGTCCTCTGAACTTCCTAAGAAGAAATGATTACTAAGCTGATACCTAGACAGGCATTTATATCACCAACAGCAAAGCTCATGAAACATCATAGCAGAGAGGATCAAAAAAATTGTATGAGCTAGGGAAAGGTATGGAGTATTAGGTAGTCATTTCTTCTGATTTGAAATATTTCATCCTGTAGAGAAGCACGTTAAGACTCAGGATATTTTCAAGTGAAAAAGTGAAAAACAAGTCTAGTTAAGATTCAGATGGTTCTGGGGTGAAGTTCATCATGTGCAGAGAGTTTCAGGGCTGCACCTTTTAAGCCTGTGCCTCAGATTGCATTGGGCACGTCATGTCAGTGACTTAGCTGTCTTTGTACTTCCTGTGCTTCTGTGAGTAAATCTTCATCCATATGACTGTAAATAACTACAATAAATGCTGTTTATTATTTGATTTGTACTACATATGCTTATTAGAAAAGGTAGACTTTTGTTCACATATTAACACAAAAATGTCATAAAAAGGTGACACCAGATATTTGTATGTGTGAGAGTTCTTTTTTTTAGTCACTCTGTTTTATCCCACTTACCTATGTTTATTTTCTGCCAGTAGTATGTTTCCTTTTTATTAAATGACTGTGCTCTTTTAATGTAAGACTGCTTTGACTACTTGGGGTTTCATTTTGCCATGCCTATCTGTATACTTAAAAGACTTCCTTGTGCTAGGTCCTACAGAAGATATATTTGATCATCCATGTTGAATGTTGAACTATTAAAAAATCAGGAAATGGAACTATTCCAGGTGAATATATAAAGACAAAGTAGTGCAAGCTCATGATGGAATCATTAGACCATAAAGAAAAGTGTTATGATATTAGAAGAAAAATCTATGAAACTTGAGATTACTAAGGTAAACAAAGTAATGTAGATTAAGAAAGCCAAATATTACATACTTTCCATAATATGGAGATTCTAGGCTTTAATAACTATCCCCAGCACCCCAACCCACACACCCACACACAAGCTCTAAGCTTGTCTTCTATTTTTATTTTTAATTACTGATATCTTATTTTTTTTCAATCCAGTCCTTGACCCGCATCCCTCGTGTTCCCCTCTCCCACAGTTCCTCATCCCATTCCTCCTCCTCCCTGTCTCCAGAGGATGGTCCTCTTCTTCACCTGATCCCCAGGGAGCCTCAACTCTCTAGAGGATTCAGTACACCTTCTTCTACTGAGTCCAGACCAGGCAGTCTTCTGCTATATGTGCCGGGGATGCTTTTTTAAAAGTTGTTCCAAGCACAACAATTTTAGACTCTCATGGCTTCTAGCATCTTATCCTTTAGAAGTGCTCAACACCTATGCTGAATTATGACATGTTCCTTTCTTTGTTTCTAAGGTTGGGTGGGAGGTATCTTCTATTCCCTTTGCTTGCTCTCTTCTTTATCATTGTCTCACTCTGTGAACTCCTATGCTTTAGATTCCTGGAAGAGATCTTTAAGACAGATTGGACTTCGTTCACTTTCCCCTTCACCCTGCCAATTCTGAGAAACTGCAAGTCAGCTCACCATCTCAGACTTCCTTTCTCTGTTTTCTGTTTCACATCAGAGACTGATGTGGAAGATAGAAACCACATGTCTTTTTCAACTTGCTATTATTTCCACAATCTTGCAAGTTGTTTCTGGAAAGGCAGCTGAGACTCAATGGCATGTATAATTGCGTAAAACAAAGTCCATGAAATTGCTCTCACAGCCTGCTTAAGATCTTTTCTCACACAAACTACTTTTTGGAATTGCAATACACTCTGTAATTCATCAGCTATTTGGGGGACATCCTTCTACTCACAAGGCAGACCACATTCTTCAAAGACACATGCCACATCTTCCTCAGAGGAAGTTATCCTCCCTTGTATTTCATGAAAAGACACTTTATTAACCAACACACTGCCTTCAGTTGAATATCTTCTCAGCTATCACATAAATCCTGCTACCACCACTGCTGTAAAGATGCACTTCATTCCATAACACATTTGGAAAGATAAACATATTGGAAAATATCCCACACATCCACCACGCTCAAATGAATCAATATCAAGTGGGGGTGTTAGCATTTATCCAGGGACCATGCAAGCACTCCTCCCAAACCCATCTTTGATTCTCTAGATTCACATGAGTGACAGATATGTCACGTGACAATATTCCTGAGAAAATTGGACAAACCTCCTTCCAGATAAGGTATATAGTATGTAGGTCAAACCAAAGACATGATTCCACCTAAGGTGCATTTGATGAAAAAGGAAAAAAAAAGAGATGAGTTTACTGAAACTAATACAGGGGTATGTTTCTCACAGGTTTCTATCAGCATGATGGATCACTCAAAGGCAGCTTCATTATTGAGATGCCATCCCAAGCTGCATATTGATACACAAATGGTGTACCATTTGTACAGTATGAATGGAGCTTAAGAGGTTGGAGAATGTCTTCTCCACAGTCTTTACTGCTTATATAACTTTGAGGGAAGGGCACTTGTGAATGTGATAAATTTCATGGTCTTCCCAATACTTGTGAATTGTTTACTTTCTTAATCTTAAAGAAACTCTCCTTAGAAGTTCATTTTAGCCTTTGCAAACTTCCATACTAGATAGAATGCTACATTTCAGAGGAAATTGCTACATAACATTGACAAAGACGTCAACAATTTTTACTGAACCAAAGCAACCCCTTTAACAAATGGTATTGAAAAGTAACATTTTAAGAAACTGACATACTTAAGTTTCTGAAATGAATTCCAGAATCATAAAAAATAGCACCAAGAATTGACAAATTGGATTACATGAACATGAAAAGATTTTGAGCACAAGGAATCTAACAACATAGGTAAGTGATTTCTGTAGAATGCAAGGCAGTATATGCCAGGTCCTACTTTTCCTTATGATGACCTTTAAATTTGATGTTGTAGAGCATTGTTATCATCAAACAGAAAGCTGAGCTTATTTGAAGATGTGAACCATAGCTTTTGCAAATTCACATTTTAAAATGTGGAATTTCTGCCTATATTTCTTTTAAAGCAGCTTAATCTGCCCAATCCTAAATATGCCCCTTTAAAAATTAAATATCTTTCTTCCATTATCGTTTGTTTTGTTTCTTTGTTGTGTTTATTACTTTCAAAGCAAAGGTTGCCATTTTCAAGCTCCTAATTCTTTAAAAAACAAAAACAACAAAATAAAACAAAAACAAAACAACAACAAAATACCAAAAAGTTATTTATTCTTTGTTCTTTTCCTTTCAGAAATTCTTTTTATCTTCTGTGCCAATAGTTAATTTTTATTTAATGCTTGTTTACTGTGTAAATGAACTTTAATTTTATTCAGTTACATGTTGACTTTTCTTGATGACAATATTTGATTGACTTTGATTGTTTTAGTTCCCTAATTTTGTAAACAAGATTTTTTTTTATATTTTTATTGGATATTTTATTTACATTTCAAATGTTATTCCCTTTCCAGGTCCTGGCCATAAGCCCGTATCCCATATTCCTCCCCTTCGTCTATAAGGGTGTTCCCCCTTCCAAATGATTCTCCCATTCCATCCACACACACCCCAACATTCCTGTTCACTGGAGGGTCTAGCCTTAGTGGGACCAAGGGCTTCTCCTCCCATTGGTGCCCAACAAGGTCATCCTCTGCTACATATGCAGTCATGGGTCTGTCCATGTGTAGTTTTTGAGTAGTGATTTAGTCCTGGGGAGCTCTAGTTAGTTGGTATTGTGTAAACATGATTTCTAAGAATCCATTTATTTAAGTTGTTAAATCCAAATATCCAAACACAGCCAACTACTCTCCCTATTTAAAAGTTTACAATTTCTTTACTCCCGTTATTTTTACCTTTCATAATGAAATAGGCACAGATTGATGGTTTCCTCTTGATTTCTTTTTAGTGCACTAAAAGAATATCAATGAAGAACTTTACCATCCTGAAGGTTACCTGTATTTTTTTTGTAATTTTATTTTAGGTTTTCTTCTCTATCTCTGTATTCCAATTACCTACCCACCTGTAGTTCATTAAATATCATAGTTCCAATGCTGTGTAGCAACTGAAATCTGAAATTCTGCACTCATCTTGTACCAACAGTCCTGAAGTATATGAAGATGAGATGCTCAAACAAACCAATTTAACTAAAAGCAGTAATGGATATTAGTTAAACTAGAAAAAAATCTGTCTTACATTAGAACAATTTTGTAACTGATTGCTAGTTTTTGGATTTGTGCTATAGAAAAGTTCCATCTTCATATAGTCAACATACAAGAAGTGCTACCAAACTAAGAGAAAAGGCAATGGACCTTATAAATATTTTGAGGATACCTGCTTTTACCTTAGTCTTCATTTTGAATTTTTCTAGCCCCATTTATTGAATAGAATTCTTTTAAACTATGTTTTCAATACTTATGCCAAAAAATTAGGAGGCTGTCTTCTCTTCTCTCTTTTTTTTCCTTTTTCTTCTTTTTCTTTTTTTTTCGGAGCTAGGGACCAAACCCAGGGCCTTGTGCTAGCTAGGCAAGCCCTCTACCACTGAGCTAAATCCCCAACCCCAGGGGGCTGTCTTCTATAGAAGAAGCTCCAATGGTAATGCACTTGTCTAGAAAGCAAAATGCCTTTGATCCAATACAAGTACCATTACAAACAGGACATAGTTAAGGAAGCTTTTAATTCGAGAACTCAAAATGTGCCATCAACAAGACCAGAAGTTCATTGTCATCTTAGTGAAAAGAGAGTGGCTTGGGCTATAGATAGATAATAGGTATATGGTTATAAAACTATGCTGGTTTTGTTGCTATGGTTCTGCAGTATGAGATCATCTGTTATGGTACCTCCACTATTGTTCTCTCTGCTTAGAATTGCTTTGGTTATTACAGGACTTGAATTTTCATTATCTGAAGAGAGCATTGAGATTTTAATAGAAATTTCATAAAATGTGCAAGTTACTTTTGACAACTTAGCTATTTAGATAATAATTCTTTCGATTCATGAAAAAGACAGATTGCTGTATCTATTGTTTTATTTTTAATGATTTAGAGTGTTTATTAGACAAATTTTTCTCTTCATTGTTTATGTCTACTTCCAAAATAAGAAAAGTAAAGAACTACAGAAATTAACTACCCGAATCACACCTTCTACCTAGTATGTTGCCAAATGAATTGATCAGTCAGTTCTCAAAAGAACTATAGTAGCAAATAATATTTGAACAAATCTCAGGATCTTAGTCATCAGCAAAGTAGAATTTGAAGCTGCATTGAGATTCCATTTCAATTCCAATCAGAATGGTTGTTGTCAAGAAAATTAATAAAACAGAAGTTTTCAACTATGTAGGAAAGAGTAACTCCCCTTATGCATCTCGAGTTTTAATGTAAATTGATGTGGTCACTGTGGAAGTCTCTATGGAGATTCCTAAAAACTCAGAGGAGTGACTCAGCTCCACTCTTCTTTGGTGCACCCACATGGAATCAACATCAGCATCCCACAGGGATGCTGGCAGGTCATGGGAATTGCTTAACAACTAGAACGAGCTTATAAGTCTATTAGCTGAAGAACTGATGGAAATGCTGTGGGGTTTTTTCAGTTCTAATTACTGAATTACGTGATTTGTAAGAAAATGGATTGAAGGTTATATGTTTTCTCCCATATGGAGAAAGCATGGTGTGTGTGTGTGTGTGTGTGTGTGTGTGTGTGTGTGTGTGTGTGTTTGTAGAAGCTGATTTGTGGAAAAAAAAGAAGTCTGACAAAAACAGAGGAGGTAGGGAACAACAGGAAGATATGAGTGTGTAACAAAGATAGCCAACCTGATGCTTTCGCTCTTATGGTGGAAGAAGAGAACCATGTAAATATGGATAAGGGTGGTGGAGTATGGGAGCAAATATAAGAACATACAATGAAACATGTCTAGGAATTTCATAGTAAAATCCAATATATTATACATTCATTTTGAAATCTATTTATTTGTCTGAATGTGTGTCTTTATACCAGATACATGCCTTGTGAATTCAGAGGTCAGAACTTGGGGTTGGATCCCTTAGAACTGGGCTTCCTAAAAGTTATGACTATGCTGGGAATCAAATTCAGGGCACCTGCAAGGACAGGTATTTTAATCAACTGAGCCATCTCTCCAGACCAATGGATTTCAACTTTCCTAATGCTGAGATCCTTCAATATGGTTCCTCATGTTGTGGTGAGCCCCAACCATAAAATTGTTTGTTGCTATTTCATAACTGTAATTTTGTTGTTGTTAAAAAGCATAATGTATATATCTGATATATGACCCTGGAGAAAGAGTTGTTTCACCACCAAAAGGTCCCAACCCATACATTCCAATCACCTGCTCTAGATCCCATACTATACACAGTTAAATAAATAAAACCAGTATAAGTCAGGATCCTAGAAAAAAAGCTGAAATCATGTATTGCCAGTTGACTGCAAATTTGAAAACAGTCTTGTACCTACTAACTATCATTGCAAGATGGGGATGCAATTTTTACATTCATAGGTGAGATTTTTGTCTTACCTTTATAGGCTCATGTAAAGTAGATTTGGATAACAAGTCATATATTAATTTTAAATTAATAAATACATATTTCCAAAGATGTGTCATTTTTACCAGAACAGCTACAAATTATTTCACTAATAAAAATATTGTATAGAAATAATATGGTCAACCAGAAGATAATTTAAATATTTATAACTTGTTTAAATTTAAACGGAGCACCACAAGGGATCTTACTCCACCTGTCCTTGTAATTTTGTATTTATTGATTTTCTATGTTCCCTTTGGTTATTTAATTTCTTACCACATGACAATTTATAAGCAGTTTTTTTGAACCAATAGTTGTGAAATTTTAATTTTTCTTGAGGTGTTCAAACACCCAGCAGATTATATGAATTATATGGTATGAATAATAGATGAATCCAGAGGACTTGATATGGAGTTACTTCCTTCCTTCTAGAATCCCTTGTACATCATCCTAACTAATGAGATTACTGACCGATGGGGAAGAACCGACCATTTTTCAGTATGGTCTCATGAAAATAAAGAGCAAATAAATGAGTAGCATTCTTTTCTCTTACTCTCAAGGAAAGCAGTGCTTATGAGTAAAAGGAAGAAATGGTCAAGCATAGTAGACACCTAAGGAGCACACAGGACTACCTGGGCTGTATAGCTTGCTTACAGTATATAAAAACGTAATTGTAGATTTACGAACCATGATATTCGAGAGAACATCATATCTCCAATATAATTATTAAAACATTATACAGATAATTCATCACATACAGCTCCTTTTGTGCAACTGATGTTTCACAGGCAACATTTTGAATGTCATGAGTAAAATATGGAAGCCAAATGCAATGAGACTCAAGAAACTCAGGGGTGTCCATACTTTACCTCTGTTTTCCAATTCTATGCATAATTTGATTGCTAATAAAGTCACAGGCTGATAAAAATAGCTGTTGTTTTGAGTTTTTCTGATAATTTTTTTTTGTTCATACTCAAATTGTGCTCTATCAATTTTGTTCTCTCTAGTTTATTGTTAAGTAATGAATAGACTTACGTTTATGCACACCCTTTATACTTCCATTGCAAAGACCCTTTTGGAGTAGTCCCTACCACAAGACATTTAGTGAGTGAAGTGGACAAGGCACGTGAGCATCTGAAAGGAGAAATGCGATTCTCAAATTAATATTTATGGCCATGTATGTTCTTATGTGGTTTAGTGTATTGGTTCATATTTGTTTATACAAATAGTATTTTAGGTTGTTATTCATGTGACTGTGGAAAAAACAATAACAACAACAAAAAAATACCTAAACAAACAAAGTAAAAGAGTCTGTCAATTTACCTAGGGAAGCTTTCACAGCTACGTGGATATTTAAGGAACAGAAACTCAAGCTAAGACATCTAACTGCTTTAAATACTTGTAACAAAATGTCTGATGTAAACAACTAAAAATAATGACTTGTTCCTTTATACTCAGTTTCAGAAGGTTTGTGGAACATAAAACAGAGGATATCAGATAATGGAGACTAAGAAGATAAAAAGTAGACAAAAAGTTGTCAGATGGAACACATCCTGAATTTAATAATTTCCTTTCTTCAGCTAGGCTTCACCTCCTATAGCTTCCAAAACCATACCAAGGCTGAGAAAAAAGCTTGGATACATAAGACTTGGCAGGGAACTTCATATTCAAACCATCACAGATATTAACAGTGTAAATAATATAGAGGCTTTAAAAAATCTCAACAAAACATGCTGACAGAGGGATATGTAAAGTAAAGTCAGGGTGATCATCTATGCCTCTAAAATTTCGAATCCGACATCTTTAAAATGCATGCATGCAATTTCACACACACACAAAATAGTGCTTAGTTCTCTGATGTGAATTGGGGAATCCTAAGAGAGCATTTGATGCAAACAAAATGTAAATTAGACATTTTCCAGAGGGGTTTGGTTTTTTTTTTTTTTTGTAGAATTTGCTGTTCATAAAAAAAAAATACAGGATATGATATTTGTTGGAAACTTCAGAAATGCTGTACAGCTGCTTATCTCAGCATGTGGAGCAAAAAACACCATCATCTTCTTAGATACATTGAATTTGTAAAATGAGAGAATCATCTAACTGTATCCACTTAGATTTTCATGCAAACTCCCTACGACTTTCATCTTGTATTTTATTCAGCCATCCATTCATTTGAAATTTATTATACTTTAAGGATGGTAAGTAATGAGAAGTGCCACGACCACCAAAATGTAATTATCTATGAGCAATGTATTGCATTGACTAAAGGAATAAGATTTTCTTGAAAATAATTCTAAAGTCACCTTGCAATCTATTTATGAAGATGAAGGTGCTCGATCCGCATTTTAGGCAAGACTTATAATTGGAATTTTTTGCTTTTATTTCTTTAGCTGGTGAAAGTAATAATCCTTTACTGGATCAGGGATATATTGAAAACACGAATATTAGTAGGTATAACTATAAGCTGTGTTTCATCTTTCCATGTGATGTTATGGATTATATTTGGGAAATCCAATCAGGCTTGTTTAAGAAAGATGATTCAGTGTTTACATTGTTATTATTTTATGACACATTATTTGCAAATGTATCATAAAATACTACATTGTTTGCAAATGGCATAATATTGCATTTCAGAAAGATCAACATTTGGTGAGAGTTTTTATAATTTATTTCATGAGACACAAGCTCAGAAAATCTTTACATTTTGTTCAACTCAGAGATACTCATTTTAACTTAAAACTAACATACTGTAGAAACCATTAGTAAGTCAGTCAGTGTTCTTAAAACAGCCACTTACAAAATATTAGGTGCCCTGGAAGAACTTTTAAAGTCAAGCTCTGAGTTTCAGGGATAGTTCTGCTTGAATACACAGTGTCAAGGTATGAGTCACAGTTTATGCACTAGTCCTGATTGACAGGGCTCCAAAAATGTCACCTATGCTAA